>NW_024869423.1:5429-19706 GCF_013358625.1 Macadamia integrifolia | reverse complement strand
TCAATTCCTGAGGTACTGCTACAGGGCGAAACCTGTCTTTATCATACTATGAGGCATGGCGACCTCCATTGGTACAACTATTATTGCAAGTTGTTCTTCTCAGGAATTCAATAAAAGAAAAGAAAAAATATAAAACAAAGCAAACAAAGCACTCCGATTTACCAAAAGAAAGTGAAAAATAACATGGAACTGTCTCCCCGGCAACGGCGCCAAAAACTTATTTGAAATTTAAAATCTAACCGCAAGCGTACGGATCAGTGTAGCTACAGGTCGAACACAGGGAGAGCAGCCACTTTATTTTTTTTATTTCTTTTAATAATGCGAAAGTGAACCGATTAATGGTTGTGATCTAATTCTAATTACCGTCCTAAACATATGTATCTAAAATAACGTCCTAACCATTCGTAATCTAAGAATGTAAAGACGCAAGCCACGCAATTAAAATTAAATAATTAAATAACTGAAAATAAACAACCCACGCAATTAAAAATAAATAAATAAAGGAAAAAAATGCCGAAATAAAAATAAAGTAAAAGAAAGGGGATAAAGCTAGAGAGAGACTCACAAGTAGGTTTCTCTACTTAGCCCGAGGGATGCATCATAATATGAGCTTCCTTACTTGACCAGAGAGTCACTTTTACAAAGATTACTCTACTTGGCTTTAGGAAAAGTGAGACAATTAAAATAAAAATAATAAATTAATGGTTCTATGGCTAGGAGGGGCAAAGCCAACACATACACTAGCCATGAACCTTGGGGGACAGGGATAGCAATAATATAACGACTGAAAATAAAAATCTTAAATTAAGAAAAAAAGGGTAGTCAGAAGAGGGAATGAGAGGGGGGAGAGAAGACTACTGAAGGAGCCTATTTACTTGAATCAATGCTTGAACTTGAAAAAAAATTGCTCCACGGCTCGTGATCTTGTCACCTAGATCTAAGCCTAGAACTATAACTTAAAAAATTACAACTCAATTGCATAAATCATAAACATAAAAAGGTTGAATAAAAATAAAAGAGTGCTTGCATTAATTGACATAAAAAAACTATTACAAAAGTGATTAAAGCAAAAATAGAGAAGAACTAGAACTAAAGAGATAGCAAGAGAAAGAGAGAGCAACTAAAAAAAAACTAGAAGCAGAATGAATTGTCTCCCCTCCTCTTACATGAGTTGTATTTATAGGGAATGGGGAGGTAGGGTAACAATTTTCTCTTTCCTAAAAGAGAGAAACCCACAATTGATTGTGAGATCTTTTGAGACCAAAAGTGCTAAGGTGGAGGAGAGAGAAGAGAGAAATAAATTTTGAGAAATTTCCTATAATTTTTTGCTTATTTTCTTTCCTCTTTTTTTTTCTAATTTATTTTTCTTCTTTTTCTCTCTCCTAGGGACGATTTTCTTCTTGCTTTGTGTGATTTGGACAATCTTTGGTGATGATGTGGAGGAGAGAGAAGATTTGGACAATCTTTATTTCTCCCATTTTTTTCTCTTTCCTTTTTTTTTCTTCTCTTCTTGCTTCCACGATTTTCCTTTCCTTTTTTTTTTCTCTTCTTGCTTCCACGATTTTCCTTGCTTCTAATTTGATGTGGAAATCTCCTCCATGTCCTTAGTGCTTTAAGTGAATGAAAAGCAGGAAATCTTCAACAAATTCTCTAAAAAAAACAACTATGAGATTCAAACTTGAGACCTCTTGGTGAGCAAGGGAATTTTGCACACCATAGCTCACCAACTACACTAGGTAGTTGTTGTTACCAAAAACAAATCTTCAATCACTTAAGGATGTGGTCCATTGATCCTTGTTGGCATTTGGAGTATTCCTTGTACCTCTGGGACAATTGCAAACGGGTTGGTTCTGCATCTCGGTTCAGTTTTGATCCATTATTCTTTTTCTGGCCCGAAAAGAATAATCATTTGTACGGGTGACCAAACGAATGTGTACTTTTAATTGAACACGTCCATCTTGCTCAGAATTTCATCCTCTTCGCAACCATGAAAAGACATAGGACCTCTTTACGTGTAAAATTGAAGATATAGCGCCCGATAATCCTTAAGGCCTTGAAAATATAAGACCTACAAAAAGAGAGTAAAACCCATGGTAGCTCCATTCTAAATATGTAAAATGCATGTTTTACTACCCTAGATTTCACACATAAATGTGCTCATCACACACCTACCAGTGTGACCCGCCTGTCTCCTCTGGGTCTACCGATGGGTAGGGCCGGTGGGTACCAGACCTACCAATATGACCGACCGATCTGGACAGATTACATAGGTGGGTTCTCCTAACCACTTGTATGACCCTCTTGTAGCACAAATGAGCTCCGATAGAACTCAAACTCACTGATAACCTTCTTCTACGCGTTATATCTATATCCTACGTCATTTATAGTCCCGAATTGGATGTATTTTCTAAACTACTTATCTGTGCTAGGTTTCAAGAAACTCATCGTCTCACTCCGGATCTTAGCCGTACCGGGAGTGCAGATTCTTCTACAAGAATAAGTAAGTGGAGAGAGGACTTTTATCTTAATTTTTGGAGTGTTATTGGCATCCTTTGCATTCATTGACTATATTGACATTCTGATTTCCATTGCCATGCATATGATTGATGAATGAATGATGCATTTAGAACTGAACATGATGTATCTTAAAATTTTATATGCATGATTACTTACTTGAAATCTTGAGAATGGATTTATCATATGATGGATTATGATGATGATGTTTTTTGATCATGTGTGGGATTTCTAGATTAGATACTGTAGTCGGTTTAGAAACAAATGCATTGGTACACCATGGAATGGGACACAGAAGGACTATGTAGTTGTACTATCTCATGTAGGAGCATGTGGTTAGGATTTCATATTCCGTCGTGCTATGATCCTTCCCAATAGGGGCTTACTTGTTGGGTTATTACTGGGGGGAAGCATCGATCATGGACCGCCATAGTGGTTAGAAGTACGCCTGGCTAATCATTAAGATAGTTGAAAACTTTGGTGATATATTCAGAGGGCCAATCATACTGCATGATTTACTTTTTTGCTATGGTTCGGCCACGATTTACATTTTTGATGTGGTTCAATCACGATTTACTTTTCCAAGTGCTTACTGTGGGCCTTCTTCGATAACCCTATGGGTGTATCACAGGATGGAGAATACATCTCGAACCATGAGCATACATGCACTATGGTTGTGAGTAGTATGTTACCTATGACCTTGTAATGATTGTTTAGGTGGAATAGGGTTAAAGGAATCTCATGCATATAGTATCATTTGAAATGCATTTGCTTGTGTACGTCTTTCTTTCCATTTACTGAGCTAGTGAGCTCACCTCTCATGTATACACCTTTTTAGTTGATTTTACAGGGTACTCTGTAGAGGGATCCGACATTGACGAAATCCCAGTTGGGGATTGGTGCGTCCCCGAAGAATTTAAACATAGTGACGGCTGCCCGTGTGAGGGTTGTGTTGTAGGACAACACTGATAGATTCCATATACTGTACTCTTTTGATTCTTTTGGTATATCTTCATTTTGTACTCTCGATAGTTAAATTGCTATTTTTTATGTAAATATCATGCTTACGAGCCGACATGTAAATACTTTATGTATAACAATTTGGGTATTAAGAGTATATGGGAAATTACAAGTAATCATTTATGATAAGAGTTTCGCTGAATTATTATATTATATTTCATGATTACTTGTAGCTTGCTGTGTTGTGAAGTGGTTCTCCTTCCACCGGTGGTGTCAATACTTGTGGGTTCATGAGGTATCCTTTGATCTTATCAAAAGCTTTTAGGTATTGGTTATTCCATTCTGTGGGCTGATCCTTCTTTAGCAGCTTGAAAATTGGTTCATAGATTGTAGTCAACTGAGATATGAATCTACTGATATACTGGATATGACCCAGAAATCCTCGTATCTGCTTCTCAGTGCGAGGTGTGGGCATTTCCTGAATTGCCTTGATCTTGATAGAGTCGACTTTGATGCCTCTTTCACTCACTAAGAACCCTAACAATTTTCCTGTTGTTGCCCTGAATACACACTTTTGAGGATTCAAATTTAGCTGGTACTTCCTAATCTTTTCAAAGAATCGTCTTAGCATGGGAATATGTCCCTACCAATCTTTTGACATCACTATCATGTCATCCACATAGACTTCCACATCTTTTTTCATCATGTTATGCAATATGGTTGTAGTTGCTCTCTGATAAGTTGCCCGACATTCTTTAATCCAAAAAGCATCACCTTGTAACAATAGGTTCCCCATGGAGTGGTGAAGGCTATCTTCTCATGATCCTCTGGGTGCATGCTCACTTGGTTGTATCCCAAGAATCCATCCATAAATGATAACAAGGCATGCCTTACTATGTTTTCCACCAATACATCAATGTGAGGTAATGGGAAGTCATATTTAGGGCTTACCTTATTAAGATCTCGGAAGTCTACGTACATTCGTACCTTGCCATCTTTCTTTGGCACTGGTACTATGTTAGCCAACCATTGGACGTATTTCACCACTTGTAGAAACCCTGCATTCTACTACTTTACATCTTCTTCTCTCATCTTCTCACTCCATTCTGGTCGCATTCTTCGGAGCTTCTGCTTTACCGATTTTGCCACAAGATAGGTCGATAATCAATGTTACACAATATCTGGGTCTATACCAGGCATATCCTCATAAGATTAAGTAAAGACTTTGACAAACTCCTTCAAAAGACTAATCATCTATTCTGCTTCTTCATTGTCTAAGGTGGTACCAATTTTTACCTCTCAAAGGCATTGGTCGGTTCCTAGGTTAATAACCCGGGTATCCTCATGGATGGGTTGGGCTTTCTTTGATTTGGATTATTTTATTAACTCTTGTTATTTATTAAGAATATCATCAGAAAAAGGAGGCAAGTCATACTCGGAATCAAAAATTTCATTCATGAAAGGAGTGACAGACTCGACATACACGAACTTTGGACTCGTCTTGACAGGGGAGGTTGAAACGAAATCATAAACAATAGACTTGACTACAGACTTGACAATTGACTTGATGACTAACTTGATGCTTTTTTCAGTGGAATTCAGGTTGGTTGACTCAATAGCATGAGTAAACTTGAAGTCTTCTCCAATGCTAGTCTAATTAGGAGCGGTTCGATGGCTCAATGGATGAGAAGGTGTGGCAAAGGGCCTTCTTCTCCTTCTGAGAAAGTTGCTACTATTTCTTCAATGGTGCAGTGGTTCTTCTGGATAGGTGTCTACTTCTTCATAAATACCAACTGATCAACCTCGTGCTCTCAGAAGCCGAACTTTCTGAGGGGTGAGGATTGGTGGAGACTACTTAATCCTCTTTCTAAAAAGTCCATCTTTTCTAGCCTATTGAGGGATGCCATCCCGGTGCCTCGGTCACATCTTTGACCACCTTCACAGACCTTCCCGTTGCAGTTGATTCAGGCATAGTACATGCAAACCATCATTCTTTATGTTCTTCTTTGCTTTGCATATGCACTTCTTCCTCTGAAAGGATGAGGCTTGAGCTCATGTAGCTCTCGGGCTCTTGGTTCTTGTAGGAGGGAGCAAATATAGCTTTACAAATCAATGGGAAGCTGCAAACTCCATGTGAGCTTTATCTTCTTTTTTCATTCTCTTTTCAGGAGGACTCAAGGACTTAGGGCCTCCTTTGATCGATCAATGTTGTAGGGTTGCTAGATGAAGACCCATTCTCAATCAGTGCAATTTTTGCTATCCCGGTGATGCAATTGTCTTGATCACTTTCTTTAACTAGCATTTGCTATTGTTTTATTTCATGAGTCACCTAGTCGAACTCATCTTGGAAGAATACTTTAAATCTTGGTTGCATCTTTGTGGTGGTTTCATTGAACCATGGCTCCACATTTCCGCAGAAGGAAAAATCCTCTCTTTCCCTTACAAAATATCCATTGAGAGTAGGGTAGTAAGAGATGGAGATATTTCCTAGCCATCCTTAGTACTTTTTGCCCCTTGGTGGTCGGAGGAGTGTACCTGAGACCACTCTTTCCTTTGTTCACCACCAAACTAGGCCGCTTTGGAACTCCTTGATGATATTTTCCTAGTCCCATGCTAGAAAAATATTGGATATTCTTCATCATCTAATTCACTGACGGACTCCAGACGGACTCATAGTTAGCTGAGATTTTCTCATTTGGAACTTCTTTGGCAATGGCTGAGCAAGTTACATCTAACCCAAAACCACTTAGTTGAACTTCTTAGTCTTGTTCTTCCTCATTTTCAATATTGCCTAAGGTATTACTTCGGGGTCTTCGACTATTGTAATTACCTTTCCTTCACATATGAACTTCATTTTCTGATGGAGACTAGAGGACACTGCCTTTGCATGATGCAACCAAGGCCTACCTAAGAGCATGTTAAAAGACACCGGTATATTAATGACTTGGAAATCAATATCAAACTTCACCGGGCCAATCTTTATGGCAAGGGCGAGGATGCCAAGGATTTTTCTCTTGGAATTGTCATATGCCCATATGGTTTGGGTAGTTGACCTCATTTCTTCCAAGTTAATGCCAATACTCTTTCCTGATCTCAAGGGTAGAACATTCAAAGTAGATCCATTGTCAACGAGAACCTAGGGAACCACCTTGTCAAGACATTCTACCGTGATATGGAGAGCCTTGTTATGCTGGGCTCCTTTCGGGAGTTCAGAGTAAAAAAACATCAATGATTGCACCACATATGTTGCCCCTACTATGTGTGCGAGATGCGCTGGATCTATCTCAATTGGTACTTGCACATTAGTGAGGGATTTTAAAACTGCTTCGCGGTGTGTGGGGGATGCCATCAATAATCCCCAAATTGAGATATTAGCTTAGGCCTTCTTGAGCTGAACCAAGACTGGATTCTCTATTTTTTTTTTCAAGTTACTGGTTCCGGCCTCATTGGCCCTTGACTATTCCACTACTAGGGCCTTGCCCTTGTAATCTCTCCCGCTTCGGGTCTCCATCACACTGATCAGTTCTTCACAATAATTTCTGTGGGATAACTATCCTCATCATCACTATCTATTATGTTGATTATCCCAACCATAGGATCATCCTCTTCAGATTCTCCTTCTCGACTTAGAGTGGGAAGTCGAGGTCCTCCACAAATGTCGAGCGCCCTAGCTCGTAACTTTTTAACTGCATTAGAAAGCCATTAGAATACGTCTATTGCCTCTGTGAATGTGTCGTCTGGCCCTATTTCGTCCAAATCATTCAGTTGCTTATGGTAGTAACGATCACCGATAGTTACTTCACCCAACATGTCAATTTATTCTACTCTCTCCTGCATCCTCAATGTGTTTGAGTGCACTTCACACAACTTTTCTTCCATCTCTAATGTGGAGTCTTGTTCGTCCATATAAACTTGCATCGGCTCTCCAGATTCTTCATCATTTTTTGAATCTGATGTAGAATCATCTCCTCCCATGCAAAAGAAAGGGTGAATACCACCTGTCAGGTCAGCTATTAGGTCATCACCATAGATAGCATAAACTGAAAAACAAGTTTGGTGATCTGGTGAGTAATATTCTGACTCATCATCATTATCATTGTGCCAAGGCCCTTTGTAGTCATCCCGGTCTGGATACTCATCATCCCCTTGAGAATCAGAGTCATTTCCATCATTCTTATCCTCATTCTCGTCCTCATCATCATCGTAATCATCCTCCTCTTTACTGATTTCCCCTGCACTTGGCTCTTTATCAGATTCCTCTTGTCCATCAAATTCTCCTATATCCCAACTCTCGTAGTATTCAGAGCGTATGGTTTGAAAGATTTCCATAGGGTTGGACTTGACATCACTGGCTCAAAGTTGGATCAGACCTGATTCATCATCCTCTGTGTCACTCCCTATGTGGATTAGGGAGGTGTACTCTTTAATCTTCTCCCCTATGGCCAATGCGGTTACTACTCTGAGAAGATCATCTGTATTTTCTTCAATCACCTCTAGATTGTCCTTAGAAGGTATAATGGGCTGAATTAGAGAAGTGGGATCACCCTCCTGGTCTTCTTCTAAAGCAATCGTTGATCCTGTTGACGAAGTCATCTTTAGGGAATCTGGTAATGCAAGCATATCCTTCTAATTGTACCCATCCGTCCATCCTTCGTTTGGGTTATACACCGAACCATGAGAATGGGATTGGTATGAGAGTGATGAGGGATACGAAGCGGGGTGGTATGAAGGTGATGTAATGTGAGAGATAGGATATGAAGATTGGGGGTGATAGGATGAGGAAATTCCTCCTCCTTGATGGTGGGGTGAAGGTTGATGATATAGCGGAGGTTGGTAATATGGTGAAGGTGGGAGGTATGGTGGAGGTTGGTAATATGGTAAGGTGGATTCTTCTGTTGATGAGGAAGGATGAACAGTGGGAATCTAATCTTCTGATTCTTCTTTTGATGACTCTCTTGTTTTGGGAGTCCTCGCGACTCTAGCCCTTTGACTCATGCATTTTCCAATAAGCATGGGCATTCATGTGCTTCTTCCGAGCTCTAGGTACAATGAGTTAAGTGGGATCACTCTCTATGACTTCTTCATCTAGATTGTTCACATGATCAGGAAGTGGATTGGTGTTGACATTGGGAGGTTGCTTAACCTTGACTTCAATGGTCCCGTTGTCAACCAAATCTTGGATTGTATGAAGGAGACCTATGCACCTTTCAATGGTGTGTTCTTTCTGAGTATGGTAAGCATAATACTCATGGTCTCTGTACAAAGTTGGAGGAGGGTTGCTGATTACTCTTGGAGCTACTGGCCTTAGCAATCCTTATTTCTTTAGATTTTCATACACTACTGTCACTAGCATTTCCATATCAGAAAACTATCTTCTTGGGCGAGGAGCCTTTTGGGAGGGGGCATCTACTTGTATCACAAAGGGTTGTGAAGAGGTGATAAGTGAGACTGATTGCTGGACTGTGCCTACCACATTAGTTTTGGGACCCTTTCCCTATACTACTCTAGTGTTCTTGCTTGCATCTTGGGAAGATCCTTAATACTGGGCCTCTCTCATAATTCTATTCTCCACACCTGTACCTGTGGCTATTAGGGCATCAAAAGTCTATAGATGTTGACAGTAAAGAACATCATAATAAGGCTTTGATAAGTTCTCAATCAATATCTCCACTGGCTCTGCTTCTAAAGGCCAATTTGCCATATTAGCGGCCTTATCCCTAAACCTCATCAAGAAGGTGGTGAATCCTTCTCTAGGTCATTGTCTTAATGTCTCAAGCTCCCGATGTTTCACATCCACTTCGGTCTTATATGAGTACTGCTTGGTGAAGGGTTTCACCACTATTGTCCAATTCTGGGTTTGGGATGACTCCAACTGTGTGAGCCACCTTAGTGCTGGTTCTGATAGGGTTAACATGAAGGCTTATCCCATCTGGTTGTCCGTAAGTTACCACGACTTGGCGATGCTGAGAAAAACTTTGAGATGAGCCTTGGGGTCTTCTGACCCATCAAACCTATCAGTTTACCCCTTGAATTTCTCAGGAATTCTTACCCCGGAGAAGAAAATCATTTCATTTGAATCCACTATTTGGTCCGACCTCTTCCCTGCTCGAAGCATATTTTCTAATTTTTCTAACTTTTCTTTGACTTTTCTTTCTCTCCATTTCTAGAGGTTCCATCTAGATGTGTGTTGCAAACTCTTCTTCCTTGTCTTCAATTGCTACCCTAGGAGGAGGGACTCTGGAGTAGGTTCCCCGCTGACCATTTGGACAGGTAGGTGAAGCTCCTCTCGGACCGATTGGCCTAACTTGCTCTGGTTCTCCTGAGTCAACTCGGGAAGAGTTCTCGCGATGACCTATAGGTCCGTTCTGATCCAACTTTCCTGTAGCTTGTGCTGGTTCAGCCCTGGGAGTGTTTTGGAGTGCATTCAGTATATGGGCTATTCCTCTCTTGACCTCAGCCATTTCTATTTGCAAAGTCTTTATGGGATGGACCTATGCTTGCTTAGGAAACTTAGAATCGTGTGGATCCATGCTAACTAGGCTGTAATCACTTGACGATAGACAATCTCAGAGAGACGACGGGGGTGACACTGGACTTAGACGAGTCAATCGATTACCCTGACGTGTCCAAATGGACCGTAAAAAATACTTAATGTGTGGAATTGTGCCTGAACCAAAATTGGTTTATTTTATGATTCTTGAATTCCTAACCCCTTATTCACACATTCAATAGATTAACAACCAATAATCCATCTAAAGTTAGTTCGCTTAGTGGTGGGGAGTGGATAGGGGTTGATGCCCCTATTCCACTCAATGCCATAAGCGGGAGATTCATACAAATGGCTTGACCAAAATACCCATATTAATACATTCTTTACCAATAAAGTCATGCTTTCCTTACTCTTATCCCATTAGGTGACTTTCCTCCTAGTTTTCTAGTGTCTTTTGGATAATTCGGTATTTTGTGGGACTTTGACAGAAGTCAGCCTGGGTCACATATGCCAAATCATCCAAATTTAATTCATGAGGAAGGACACCTTTTATCTGAAACCCACTTAGAAGAGCTTTTCTTTATGACTAGAATATATCATAGGAAAATTATTTTTTAAGACTGTAAACAAATTCTATAGATGAGCTTGTGGCATTCCTAGCGTTCTCCATCTATTTCCTACATGATGCGAGCATACAGTGGATACAATAGGACCGACAAGGCTTCCTTGACAGGATCTATATACATAAGGTATGTGATCCTTTTGATATACCTGTAGGTACGAGATCAAGGGGTGATTTCCTTGCCCATTACTCGTGACTACACACGAGGTTAAGCAACTGGCCACAGGTTGGTGGAGCGTGAGTGATTGTGTCCAAAAGTGTAATACGAGAATATCATTATTTGATATCAGAATGTCATAAAGTGCATGGACCTCCCCAAGGGTGCTGGCACAATTATGAACATTCTTGCTTTTTAACAATACCCTACACCCTTATACAAGAAGTGGGTATCATTTGCTCTCAGAGTACTTTCCATGATATGCACTGACCTCCCCGAGGGTGTGAGCATAACAGGGAGTCCCTCGCCAAATAATTTTACTTCGAGCATGATGAATGATGTGGTTAGAGAATACAATACAAACATGGGGTTAGTCAAACATGTTTTCAAACAAATATGGTGGGAAATGTTCTTGCATTTAGAGGTAGCATCCAGTGTCGGAAGATTGACATTTGTCCCTAGTGGAGTCGCCACTGCGAGGGTAGTGGCCGAAAATTGAGAGAACTCTCTTCCCCTCTTATGGGGGGAAGGACTTATATCGATTCCATCCTCTCTCCTCTCATTCTCTTTCATATAAGGGAGGGGTGTGTCATGTGTGCTTACTCTGCAGGCCCCGCACCACCATATCACCGCTCGAAGATACGTGGAGGCCTATTTCGCAAGAGTGTAAAGTTCGTCATTCAAGATGGTGTTTGATGATGGTCCAATACAAGGATCAGGATCATACAAAAAGGTTTGGAGTTACCACCTAGGATTATGGGCCTAGGACCTGGGGGTGGGCCCAATTCTTGAGAAAAGGGCCCCGAAAGTTGGTTTGGTTCAGAGATTTAGGGTAAGTGTCAGGTTGTAGAATTGGGAAGGTGTTAGGCACCCAATCTACCTGGGTCAACCGGTCTTCCTACTAAATGCTTAAGAACGAACATTTTCCACAATTATTCCTATTCCTCATGCATGGCTAAATTATCACACATATTTACATTGGCTGAATTAAAATAACTATGTACACTAAAACACGGTTAATATAAAGTCTACATTGTTCTAATTCTGTTAAGAAATTATATCTGAACTTGACCCCTACTTTAGGTCAAGAGGGGTGAAAGCCCTGGTTGATGCTGGTACTGGCTTTCTTGTGGATTCTCCCAGCTTATGGAAAGATGGTCTTGATCTCCAACTTCCTTTCTCAAGAGATGCTGACTGTGATGATATTCGCACATAGAGTTCTGATAAGGAACGGTTACTTTCGGATTTGTGTTTGGATAGAGCTTTAACTAGGGAAGGTTATTTTCAGATTTTGGTTAGGACAGAGCTTCAGCTAGGGAAGGCTATTTTTAGATTTGGGTTCAGATAGAGCTTTAGCTAAGGAAGGCTATTTTTGAATTTGGGTTCGGATAGAACATCAGCTGGGGTGGCTATTTTCAGGTTTTCGCTGAGGTAGCACTCGGACAAAACTCCCGCTGGGGATAGGCTATCGGGGGCCTAGGCTGAGGTAGCATTCAGACAGAGCTTTCGCTAGGGATAGGCTATCGGAGGGCTAAGTTAAGGTGGCACTCAGACAGAGCTTCCACTGAGGATTGGCTATCGGAAGGCTAGGAGGGAAGTTGTCCTAAAAATATCACTCAAAGAAAGCGAAGGATTAAAGAGTTCCGAAGGCTCGAAGAACACTTCGAAGATCCGAAGAAAACTTTGGATCTTATGAAGATCTCTCCGTAGACTTGGAAAACCTCAAGGGGGAAAAGGGGAGGTGAGAGGGTAATGTTGGTGTGTTTTTTGTTGTCTAAAATCCAAAGGAGGGGGTATTTATAGAATTTTTGGACCAATAGAGAGGAGAGAGAAAATTTCTTAATCAATGGTAGTAAAAAGTACTTTTTTCTAAACCAATGGGGTGAAAGTAAGAAATTTTAGACCAATGGGGTGAAAGGTAATAAAAAATAGTCAATAGGGTTAAAGGTAATTTTTTTAGACCAATAAGGTAAAAAGATTCTTTTTTGGACCAATAGGAGGCCGTAGTGTAGGGTACGCTAGCGGGGCAGTGTAGGGTACATAGGCAGGTGAAGAGGGAATTCCTTCTTTTATCCGACTGTCGAAAGGGGGATTTCGATCATCAACGAGAGTAGCAAAGGTTTCAACAGGGGTGCGAAAGGTTTGGTAGGAGTGTTGGAGGTCTAGCGGGGGTGTTGGAGCTCTGGCATTGGTGCTGGGGCTCCAGCAGGGCCGCTGGGGCTTCGATGGTGGTGCTAGGGCTACTGCATGGGTACTTGGGCTTTGGCATGGGTACGGGAACTCAGACATGGTGCTGAAACTTAGTTGGGAATGCGTGGGAATTGGTTGGGTACACGCGGGGCTTGGTCAGGTACATACGGGGCTCAGTCGTTTGCACATGGGGCTTCATCGTGTGCACGTGGGGCTTGGTCATGTGCATGCAGGGCTTAGTCATGTGCATGCAGGGCTTGGCTATGAGCACGTGGGGCTCGCATGGTCATGGTTTGGGCACTCAAGGCAAGGTATGGGGGCTCGCACGGGTGGGTTTGGGCACTTAAGGCAAGGCATGGGTGCTCGCATGGGTGGGGTTTGGGCATTCAAGACAAGGCATAGGTGCTTGCATGGGTGGGGTTTGGGCACTTAAAGTGCGCTTTCTGGGAATGATTGCGGGAGATCCGATGGTCCAATTTTGATGTACCATATCGTTGGAATCGTAATTTTGAGTACTATACATCTACGCGATCATTTAACTAGATTCCTTCGTATATAAAATGTCATAATTGGACCCTTCTTTTTTCTCATGCGGGTTTTCTAGGAATTTTGTGTGAGTGTGAAATACTCCTAGGAATAGTTAGCTCAGTCAGTTATCATCTCAATCGATTGGAAACGAAAGTCACGTCCAAGATTCGTATGTCATCATTGTCACACCCCGTTCTCACAGAACCGGGCTAGTGATCGGGTTAACACCGGTTAACCCCAAACCTGCTAGGATCATCAGATACTGTATTCCACCACAACATACACACAACTAATATAAGCTCATCAGATCAGCGGAAGACTAAGGTTTACCTGTGAATAATCCCATAATACTTGATACCCGAATTGTGATACAATAATTATATACAAGTGGGCCCGAATGCATGATATTTACACAATAAAAGTACAATTCATATATCAAGTATGTAAAGGAAATCATCAAAATAATCAAAGTACATAGCTCAGCTCGGCAACAAAGGCTAGAGCTCAGCTCGGCATCAAGGTTTGAGCCCAGCTCGGCATCACATAGTAGAGCTCAGCTAGGCCTCCGAAGTGGAGTTCAGCAAGGCCTCAGAACTGCGGTCCCGCAGCACAACTCTCACACGAGAAATCAATGCCGTGCTCTAACTCCTCAGGGATCCACCAGTCCTCTTCAGGAAACTCGACTGTGGGACCCACCCCGTGCTCCTCAGATGTATGACCTACAAAATCATCTAAAAAGGGGGGTACCCGTGGGATGAGCTCACTAGCTCAGTAAGTGGTAAGATGGACCACACAGCAGTCCACACATCAAAACAC
>NW_024869423.1:0-2330 GCF_013358625.1 Macadamia integrifolia | reverse complement strand
TTGAGGTATTTGTACATCTTGGTACTTCCTGGGTGAAGTGAGTACTCGGAGCTATGTGCTTCTCGCACTATCTTATCTTGTATATCCAAATCATCGGGTACACACAATCTGTCTCGAAACATTAATGCCCCATTACTGGCTAAAGCAAAATCTGGGTCGTTCATTGTTTGATCTTGAACCTTAACTCTGATCTGCTGTAATTCATTATCCAAAGGTTGCTTCATTATTATCTCTTGCCTAATTACTGGATGCACCTGTAGAGCCATCAAGGATACAGTCAACCATTTAAGGTTTTCTGGTTGAGGTTCAAGCTCTAAGGTTGCCCCTTCATATAAGAGGGTTTCATCCATTAGCATCGCCTCTTGCACGAGTGGTGGGCTGACTGCTAAGTATGAGAGCGACACAGTCTGTGTCTTCCGACTCAATGCATCTGCCACTACATTTGCCTTGCCGGGATGATACTGAATGTCGCAGTCATAATCCTTCATGAGTTCAAGCCATCTCCTCTGTCTCATGTTCAGATCCTTCTGGGTGAAGAAGTACTTCAGGCTTTTGTGATCACTGTATATCTCACACTTCTTCCCATACAAATAATGTCGCCAGATCTTAAGGGCAAAAACGACTACAGCTAGTTCCAAGTCATGAGTGGGGTAGTTCTTCTCATACTCCTTTAGTTGTCGGGATGCATACGCTATTACTTTACCACGTTGCATGAGAACGCAACCCAAACCAACTTTGGAAGCATCAGTGTAGACTGTCATTCCACCTGTGCCCTCAGGGATGGTCAACACAGGGGCCGACACTAACCTCTTCTTCAATTCCTGGAAATTCTTCTCACATTCCTCTGCCCAGTCGAATTTCACACCCTTTTTGGTTAATTTAGTCATTGGTGCTGAGATTCGGGCAAAATTCTCAATGAAGCGCCGGTAATATCCAGCCAAACCCAAGAAGCTTCTAATTTCGATGACATTCTTGGGGATAAAAATCCTCTGTTGTTCTGATCGTCTGTTTTTCCATGTTTTGCTAGGTGCAGAATGCGACACGTGGATGATGCATCACCAACGGTCAAGATGATGTGTGTTGGTTGATGCTACCAAACCGGGTTTTCTCCTTGTGAACTAGACCGAGAAGTTGCACTCAGTCTCTTGTAAAAGTCTTTTCTTCTCCATTTTCTCTTCTACTATCGTCCTGAAAAGCTTTTGAATGATCTGGATAGAACAACAACGGAGAAGAAGAAAGAGCTAACAAACCATGAGCACCGACGTTGTCGTTGAGGAAAGCTTCTGCTTCAAAGAGGAGACCCAGCTAACAGTACTCAAGACGTCTCACTTCTTCCCCGGTGACCGTTTCGCCGTTTACGACACCAAAGGAAAGGTCATTTTCCGGGTAGACTCTCCCACTGACCCCATCTCCACCTCCTCCTCCGCCTCGCCCTGCTTTTCTCCTTCTCCAACTCCTTCTCCCACATTGCCGCCTCTCATTCCGACTACCTCCGCTCCCTCTGCCTCACTGGCTCCACTCTTTCCGACTTCGCCACTGGAGAACCCCTCTCTGTTTCCGCCCAAACCCCAGCTGTTCTCCTCCGAAATCCTTCCTCAGTCTCTTTCCGTTCAACACAACCACCACCACCATCACCACCACTAACCCCATCTCCACCTCCTCCTCCACCTCGCCCTGCCTTTTCTCCTTCTCCAACTCCTTCTCCCACCTCGCCGCCTCTCATTCCAACTACCTCCGCTCCCTCCGCCTCACTGGCTCCGCTCTTTTCGACTTCACCGCCGGAGAACCCCTCTCTGTTTCCGCCCAAACCCCAGCTGTTCTCCTCTGAAATCCTTCCTCAGTCTCTTTCCGTTCAACACAACCACCACCACCATCACCACCACTGACCCCATCTCCACCTCCTCCTCCGCCTCCCCCTGCCTTTTCTCCTTCTCCAACTCCTTCTCCCACTATCGCAAGCTCAAAGCTTCCACACATCCTCTCTGAATCAAGATCCAACCAGGTTCGAGTCATCCACACTTGTAAACCGGATGAATAACCCTTAACCAACATTTTTAATCTTGACCGTTGGTGATGGATTGTCCACGTGTCGCGCTCTGCACCTAGCAAAACATGGAAAAACAGAGATGGAGAACAATAGAGGATTTTTATCCCATTCTTGGGGCTTTCCCATTCCACTACTGCTTTCACCTTATCAGGATCTACTTCGATTCCAGCTTTAGACACTACGTGCCCCAGGAATCCAACTTGTTCAAGCCAGAATTCACACTTGCTGTACTTGGCAAACAACTGTTGATCTCTCAACCTCTGTAACACCATTCTCAAGTGTT
>NW_024869422.1:0-19768 GCF_013358625.1 Macadamia integrifolia | reverse complement strand
AAATCCTAGAATCATTTGAATTACCTATAGTGTATAGAATAAAGAATGAATAATGGAAAGAAATAAATCACATACCCGTTGAGCGTGAATAAAGTCCCTAAATCAAGGTTGACGCTTGTACCACGAATTATGATGAAGAACCACGTAATATGGGTCATTCTACTGAGATCTTCTGCAGCCTCTTACTATGGGATCTTCTCTCTGTCTCTACACTAGCTTTGTGAGAAAGCAGTGCTCCCAAAATATTATTATGAAGTAATAGCTGCAGGGACCGTCAGTATTCTATATATAATAGAATTCCTAAACCCTAATCCATTCCCACAATAGAATAGGGCTAGAAGTTTCCTAATTAGAGTGGTCCTTATTCTCTTGGGCCCAATGGGTCAATCAATATCAGTTAAGCCCACATAAGAGTCCTAACAATCTCCCACTTGGGCTAGACTGATACTGATGTCTTCCCATTGACATCTAGCCAAATAATCCCAAGATTGAATACCACTCAAAACAAACTTTGATCCAATCAATAATCTCCATTGTTGAACAATAGTAGAAAATACACCTCAATATACGGCATATAACTATCTAATGTTACAGACAACAGAAAATTATCAATTCAAATCGCCTGGAAACATAGATATAAGGAATTATATCATAACTGTGATCACATAAGATATATCCTTCCTTATAGGTTCGTTCCTGATCTAAAGACCAGCCTACCTTGAAAACCTCACAGGTAGAGAACTTTGATATTAATCAATACTTAGGCAAACCGCCATTTTCTTGTATTAATATCTCACTTTGGCATACAGCCTATGGTTAACAACCATCTCCATGGATTTAGGCTAAATACTGCCATAAATCACGAAACTTGGCTAAACACCGCCATTAACTGTGACATGTCAAAGTAAACCACAATAATCATACAACAATACGATGAGAGAAAATATAAATGAACACTATACTGGAAAGTAAACATCCTCAATATAGATTGTGCTCATAATGTATGATCTAAAATAATGCTTATTACAATACCACTATGGATAAGTAAACTCCCACTAAACAAGCATATCAAAAGATTCCATCACACCCATGTTAGAAACATGAGTCTTAAAAATTCCCACTGGAAGAGCTTTGGTCAGAGGATCAGCAACCATCTCTTCAGTAATAATATGCTCAACAGCGATCTCCCCAGTGTTGATCTTCTCGCGAACCACAAGATATTTAATCTCAATGTGTTTGGAGCTGCTAGATCTCTTGTTATTCTTTGCAAAGAAAACAGCAGAAATATTGTCACACCACAAATGCAAAGGCTTAGAGATGGAATCTACAACTTTCAGTTCAGATATAAAATTTCTCAGCCACACTGCCTGCTTGGTAGCTTCATAAAGTGCCACAAACTCAGCTTGCATAGTGGATGAAGCTAAAATAGTTTGTTTGGCACTCTTCCAAGAAATAGCTCCTCCTCCCAATATAAAAATGTATTCAGAGGTGGACTTTCTATCATCAGTACACCCACTGAAGTCCGAGTCAGAATACCCCACAACTTCAAATTTTTCTGATTTACTGAACACTAGCTTGAAGTCCTTTGTCCGCTGTAAATAGCGCATAACCTTTTTTGCTGCAGTCCAATGAGCCAAACAAGCATCAGATTGAAACCTGTCAAGTACACTAATTGCAAAGGCAATGTCAGGGCGAGTACAAACTTGTGCATACATCAAACTTCCAACGGCAGAGACATAAGGCTTGTCATTCATTGAGCTCCTCTCAATATCATTCTTTGGACATTGTTGCTTGTTCAACTTGTCTCCTTTACTGATGGGTGCTTCACCACCAGAACATTTAGACATGTTAAACCTCTTTAAAACTTTATCAAGATATGCCTGTTGTGATAGCCCAAGTAACCCCCGCGGCCTATCACGACTAATCTCGATTCCAAGCACATAACTTGCTTCACCCATGTCCTTCATTTCAAAGTTTTCTGAAAGAAAACCCTTGGTCTCCATCAATAAGATTTTGTTGCTGCTAGCCAATAGAATGTCATCCACATAGAGCACAAGAAAGATGAAACTACTTCCACTGAGTTTCAGATATATGCACTGATCGATTGGATTCTCTACAAAACCAAAAGAAGTCACAACTCGATCAAATTTTAAGTACCATTGTCGAGATGCTTGCTTTAACCCATAAAGAGACTTTTTCAGCATACAAACAAAGTCCTCTTTACCATTTTCCTCAAAACCTTCAGGTTGTCTCATGTACACCTTCTCTGACAGCTCTCCATTCAGAAATGCTGTTTTCACATCCATCTGATGTAACTCTAGGTCAAAATGGGCAACAATGGCCATGATAATTCTGAATGAGTCCTTTGATGAGACAGGTGAGAAGGTTTCCTTGTAATCTATCCCCTCTCGCTGAGTAAAACCCTTTGCCACGAGTCTAGCTTTGTAGCGTTCTACTCTACCTTGAGAATCTGTCTTGGTTTTGAAAACCCACTTAGATGCAATAGCCTTACAATCCTTTGGAATTTGCACTAATTC
The DNA here is from genome assembly GCF_013358625.1 of Macadamia integrifolia. Classification (NCBI taxonomy): domain Eukaryota; kingdom Viridiplantae; phylum Streptophyta; class Magnoliopsida; order Proteales; family Proteaceae; genus Macadamia; species Macadamia integrifolia. The sequence continues at coordinate 17,231 of NW_024869422.1, read as the reverse complement.
CCATACTCCATTGTTGCTAATGGATAACAGCTCTTCCTTCATTGCTTCTACCCATTTGTCTGAATGCTTATGATTAACTGCTTGAAGAAAAGTAACAGGGTCTTCTTCTTGTCCTATGTCAAACTCACACTCATTCAAATAAGAAACATAATCAGAGTGCAGAGAAGACTTGCGCACTCTAGTAGACCTCCTTATAGGTTCAGGTGGAAGCCTACCAATATTAGCAGTATCAGGAGGTGAAAGTGGGTCTGCAATAGAAATATCTGTCCCAACTTGCAAATCATATTCAATTGGAGTTTGAGTGACTGTATCATCAGACAGGATGGGATTGAGATCAATAAGTGAATTTCTCAACTCAACAGGTGCTATCTCAGGAGTGTCATACTCCCCTTCTTCAAAAGAGAAATTACGAGGAGTTCTAGACTCTTCATTGCATTCAACAAATCTAGCATGAGTGGTCTCTACAATTTTGTGTCCTGGACCAGGACAATAGAATCTATACCCTTTAGACCTCTCTGGGTATCCCACAAAATAGCAACTTGTAGTCCTTGAGTCAAAAACTTTTTCTTGAGGGTTAAAGACTTTGGCTTCTGCTTGACATCCCCACACTCGCAAGTGTCTAAGGCTAGGTATTCTGCTACTCCAGAGTTCATAGGGAGTCTTATTCACAGATTTGCTTGGCACTCTATTGAGAAGGTAAACAGCAGTTTTAAGTGCCTCTCCCCATAAGGATTCTGGTAAGGTGGTATTGCTCACCATAGAACGGACCATGTCTTTCAGAGTACGATTTCTTCTTTCAGCTACTCCATTCTGCTGAGGTGTTCCAGGCATGGAATATTGAGGAGCTATCCCATGTTCTTGCAAGAATTTTGCAAAAGGACCAAGCAACTGCTCAAAATCACCACTTCTCCCATAATATTCTCCACCCCTGTCGGATCTGACCACTTTGATCTTCTTGGAGTGGAAAAGTTCAACTTCAGCTTTAAAAATCTTGAAAACATCTAGAGCACTAGATTTCTCACTGATAAGGAAGACATACCCATATCTTGACCAATCATCAATAAAAGTTATGAAATAACGGTGCCCAGTGAGTGTAGGGACAGTAAAAGGCCCACAGATGTCAGTGTGAATGAGGTCTAATACTTCAATGCTGCGAGTAGCATCCTTTTTCCTGGAGATTGTCATCTTTCCCTTAATGCAATCTATACATGTTTCCATGTCCTGAAAATCAATATCTTTTAATATCCCTTCCTTTACCAATCTTTTCATCCTCTTGATTGAAATATGACCCAACCTTCTATGCCACAACATGGAGGATTTCTCATCAATCAGAGACCGTTTCACTCCCACATTCAGAACCCATGAAGAATTACAATTCAATCTATAAAGCCCATCAACAAGAGTACCACTACCAATAGAGATAGAATCATATAATAAACAAAATCCAACTTGATTAAAATTAACAGAATAACCATCTGAACAAAGTCTAGAAACTGAAATCAAATTCCTCCTCATAGAGGGAACATAAACAACATCCTTCAAATCAATAAATGAGTCTGAATGAAAAAATAATCTAATAGTTCCTATGGCTTCCACTTCAACTCTAGCTCCATTGCCCACGAACACCGTCACTTCATCCTTGCTTGGCACCCTCCTGTTTAGGAACCCCTGCAAGGAATGAGTGACGTGAATAGATGACGCAGAATCTAACCACCATGAATCAATTGGTACATTAATCAAGCAAGATTCAAAACATACTAAGGATAGATTCATACCATCATCCTTCTTTTTTTCAAGGTAGGTCTTCCTCTTAAAACAATCCTTCTTCATGTGTCCTTTGGCCTTGCACCAAAAACACTCTATGCCACTCATGTCTTTTTGTACCCCTGATTCTTTGAAATTTTGTTTTCCCTTCTTGTTTTTCCCTCCTTTAAATTGAGTGAATTTTCCTTTCTTAAAGAACTTCTTGATCCCTTTGTTAGGTCCCATAGATGATGAAGTCTTACCTTGAGTAAGATTGGCACTTTCAACTTTGGTCCTATTAATTGTTCCCTCTTCCTGGGTTACCACAGTGATCAATTCATCAAGACCCCATTTATCCTTCAATGTATTATAAGTAGTCTTAAGAGTCTTGTAGCTCTCAGGTAGAGAATTCAAGGCAATGGTGACCACGAAGTCATCATCAAAGTTAATACCTGTACCTCTGATCTTGTTTCCTAGGGAAATCAATTCCAGTATATGCTCTCTAGCACTTCCTACTCCATCAAATCTAGCCCCAGTCAATTGGCTCATGAGATCGTGAGCCTGTGATTTCTTAGGAGCTATCAAACTTAGCTTTTATAGCAGCCAAATACTCAGAAGCAGTATCCTTTTTAGCAACACTATCCTTGATAGACTCAGGCAAAGCACTTTTAATAACAGCCAAGGATTTCCTATTTGCAGTGACCCACTTGTCATAATCCCCTTTCTCAGTTTGGGTACTGGTTGCAGTAGGTTCAGCTGGTTTGGTGGTCCTAGTACACAGGTCTAGGTCCTTGAGAATCATGTAGACCTCTAAGTCTTCCATCCATTTGTTGAAATTATCCCCAGTAAGCTTAGGAATATCAAGTACACCAAAACTAGAAGACATCCTGTTGAATATTTTAATAAAGAATATTCTATTCAACATACAGACATATATGTAAAAGAATAAGCATGTAACAATTAGCTAAATTAAACATTACATGCTCAAGTATCAATTACTTCATGAGTGTCAACCGGAACTACATTTCTGACCTTTGGGTCTGAAACATACTGGTCCACTCAAGTTTCTGCTATTACTGCGAGACTTCTTCTAACTTTCGAAAAGTACCGCCATCTTTGGATGGACAGCATCTTCTAGGTTGAGAAATCCCTATTTTTTTTTCTTGCTTTAACTTTTCTTTGATAATGTCACCTTTGGGTGAACATTAGCAACCTTGCTACCAACCATTATTCTCTGTTTTTTTTTTCAGACAAAGAAGACCTTTGATTTGTATTCTATTACAATAAGGTTGAACTTTACCACTTTGGTGGATTCCACCCAATCTTACTGTAATAGTCTACAAATTCATTCCGACAGCCAAAAGTGGGATTGTTTAACCATGAATAAAAAAAATATTCATAAACAAAAGCATGAACTATATTACCAAGAATAAACAAGTTCATATTCTGATATGCAAGTAATGTATGAGTTGATTTTCTTTCATTTCTTCCAATTAATAGGAAAATTATAAAGAATCATTAAACACCCATACTTGTAACTTATACAAAATAGATCATAAAAGTTGATCAAAACTAGGCTCATAATATATCAAAACGAAGAGCACGAAAAACTGGACTCAACGCAAAAAACCAGGGTGAAAAATTCTTCACCGTTTGCCCGTACGAGCCGTTTGAAGTTACTGTTTTTTTTTTTTTGAATCAAAATCAATCCGGGTCAACCGGTTCGGGCAAATTAGTTCCGGGTCAACGACCCGGTCAACCTTTGACCGAGTGGGTCATGAGTTGACCCACTGCATCCCGGGTCAACTAGGTAGGGTTTCCGAGTTGACCCGGCGATGACTCGCCGCCGTTTTTTTTTTGAAAAATTTTTATTTTTCTCTCTCCTCCGGCAGCCGATTTACGGTGGCGCGTGACGGCGCGTCCGGAGGTTTCCGGCGACGTGCGGCATACCGCCGCGACCGTCTTCTTGTGCTCTACAACTTTTGTGAAGAAAGTTTTCCCATACGGGATCTTTAAGTAAGAGTAAAATAATAATTTTCATAAATAGAAACCCAAATCTTTTTTTTTCTTACATAATTTCTTGATTCTAACACCATAGTGTAGGCTCTGATACCAATTGTTAGTGATTCTAAATCCTAGAATCATTTGAATTACCTATAGTGTATAGAATACAAGAATGAATAATGGAAAGAAATCAATCACATACCCATTGAGCGTGAATAAAGTCCCTAAATCAAGGTTGACGCTTGTACCACGAATTATGATGAAGAACCACGCAATATGGGTCCTTCTACTGAGATCTTCTGCAGCCTCTTACTTTGGGATCTTCTCTCTGTCTCTACACTAGCTTTGTGAGAAAGCAGTGCTCCCAAAATATTATTATGAAAGTAATAGCTGCAGGGACCGTCAGTATTCTATATATAATAGAATTCCTAAACCCTAATCCATTCCCACAATAGAATAGGGCTAGAAGTTTCCTAATTAGAGTGGTCCTTATTCTCTTGGGCCCAATGGGTCAATCAATATCAGTTAAGCCCACATAAGAGTCCTAACAGTTTTTCGGTAGAGATTCGGAGCATTATTAAGGGTCTTATGATTGCTTGGGAGCAAAGAATTCAGCGCCTATGGATAGAATCGGACTCCTCTGCAGCAGTCTCTATATTCCATCATAGGCTCATCCCCTGGTTTGTGCTTCAAGAGTGGAATCATCTCCTCAACTACCTTAATGATATTGAGTGGAAGATCTCCCACTGTTTCAAAGAATTCAATCCAATAGCAGATTTTTTGGCAAAAGATGCTGCCAAATCTGGATCTTCGGCTGATGGTATGATGCTACCTCCTCACATTTATCAGGAGTGTTCCCTTGACAAGGCTGGCCATCCTAGATATAGATTTATGAGCTAACAGTGGTGAGCCTCTGCTGATGGCAATGCCGAAGATGGAGGCCCTCTACTAGTCTTTGTATTATTCTTTCTCTTTTTCTTTTTCCTATTTTAATAAAATCTGACCTTCTAGTGAAAAAAAAGGGTCCCTGTGAGACTGAAAATCTTGTCTTCTGTGCTACCTGTTCACATGTGCTACATGTTCGCACATCCTCCTTAGGGAGCACTAATCATTCAAACCTGTAACTAAAAAAGGGTCCCTGTGAGGTTGAAATTCGTTTTCCTCCTGTGCTACATGTTCTTACATGTATCAATACTAACTACTCACCTGCTAATTCAATCATCCTGGACTTGTCTTGTTTTTTCCCAATCTAAAATACCACCCCTAATTTTGTTACTTTTATGAAAATTTATTTGCAGGTAAAATATGTCATCAAACAGTGTTAGTGACTCTAACAACTCCAAGTTACTCTACACTATTGGAACTTAAGGTGTGGATGTCAGAGAAGGGCATCAGTGAGAATTTCTGAATCTGTCCGGAACATGAGCAAACTATATTATTGTTGCCCGGAGTTCCCAAAAGGAGGTTGTGGCTTCTTCTGCTGGTGTGAATCCATGAATGTACCAAATGGATGTAATGTGACCATAGAAACTGTTCCAACAAGTGTAGATGTTGGTAATGTTCAAATGGAGCAAATGATGCAAGAGTTCAAAAAACTTACTGAAGAGATCCGTAGTTTGAAGAATGCTATGAATATTATGGGTCATATTGTAATAGCCTTATTAGTGTTGATTTTCTTATATTTGAGTGGATAAGCCAAATGGAAAAAATTGTATTGAGTTAGATTATGTGGTCTTTATTAATGAAGGAAAATTTGAGTAAATCATATGATCCTTATTAATGAAATAAGGTTATTTAGGTCTAATGATTTTTCAAGTATATGTTTCAAAATCCACACAATGCTTACCTAGAATAGCAACAAGATCTCAGAAAAATTGCTAAATAACATTACTAAGATCTCAAGTTCCATTCACATCCATATCAAGTTCCATCCACACTCATGACAATAAGACCCATTCACATTCATGACAACAAGTCTAGCTTCATACATAAGGACCTAAAAAACCCAATCACATTTTCATCAACAAGTCAGACTTCAAACAAAATGATGATAACTCATAGTTCCACCAAGACTTAAAAAAAAAAAGAAAAACAAGTTTCACCAACAAATTCTTTCACATCCATATAAGGATGATATTACAACCCATAGCATCCATCAAATATAACAAATTCCTTCAAGACTTAATTTTTTCTTCCACTGTCCCCTTTTTTACTAGCTCTCTTTGTTGCCATCAATGCTACCTTCTTAGTCATTCTCTCCCTTTGTCTTTCTTTAACACTGGGTTGACTTCCTGTAGTCGTAGCTTGTGATCTGGTTACCATCTGCGAGCTGAGAGTTCTATTATGGTCAACATCAGAATTCTTCCTCCACACATGAAGTAATCAACATATAAACATCAAGAATTATTAGTTTCAACCAAACCATAACACAATTATTATACTAAAACAAACCAAAACACTAAAGGTAAGCTCAGTAGGTATTTAAAGTCATTACCTTCAAACCACCTCTGGGCCTAGAGGTGGCTTGTCATTCTCATTTCCATCTCTCTGGCAAGTCCTCTTATTATATCATTTTTTCTTGCAAACCTCTCGGCCTAGAGGTGGCTCAACCCTTGTTTGCAAATCCCACTCCGTACACTCCTCTTCCCCTGAACTCACCCTGCCTCCGCCCTCTCCTCCTCCTTGTGCATCCACCGGCCCCACCCCTGCTCCATCTGTACTTCTGTCCCAATCCCTAATTCCCTGCCCTTGACGCAACCCCCTCCTCGCCACCTCATTACACTTAGTTTTGTCTAATATGAATTAAAAAACTCTTTGCACTCTCTCCTTCGCTAGTGCACTTCGCAAGGCTAGCTATTCTCCCCCACCCCCACCCCCACCCCTTGCCCTTCCACCATCTTCTATCACCCTTAACTTTGTCCTTCTGTTGTTTGATTGCCAAAACAAAGAAGGTTGCAGAGGTAGGGTTTGAGTTTATTGTAAACCTCATGAAAAAGCTTTCTAGCAACCCCATTTGGTCTTCCAGTTAATGAACAAAGTTACTCGGGAGAATTTGAAATATTTTTTGGTCTAAAATGGGTGTGATCAGAGAGACGGAGAACATTATCTAGAAGTTGGATGGAAAGATTTCTTAGCCTGAACTCTGAGTTGGGTGCAATCATGTGAGTGGCCACCCTCCAATAGAGGACGAGTTCCAAAAGATGACAGAGAAAATTGGCATGCACAGCGATGGATACATTGATTTGGGTGACTTCATTGAGTTCAACATGCAGGAAGTTTTTTCCTGAGGAATTGAAGGATCAACAAATATAGTCATGAAAAACAGATACAGCAGGGATGGAGTGGAGGTGGTCGCAGGGAACAGGGGGGAGTGGGGGCCAGCGGTCGCGTGAGGAAGAGGAGAGGGTGGGGAAGTAGGTTACAATAGGGGTCGAGTGGTGGGGGGTATTAGGTGACGGGGAAGAGAGCATGGGGTGGAATTTGTAGAGGGATGTGGTGATGGTGGTCGCAGGTTGTGCAAAGTGGAGGGTGAGGAAGGGGTGGAGGGGTAAAATTGAAAATATGTTGGATTTGTGAACATATAATGATTATAACCTACCTATAAGGTTCACAATTTCAATTCATGAGAAATCTTGCTTAGAAATTGAGAAGTTTTAATCAATATTTCTTGAGGAATTTAGTTATATCAATTTTCTAGGGTAATATCAATTTGTGAACATTTACTGATTTTAACCTACCTATAAGGTTCACAATTTCAATTTAAGGGAAATCTTGCTTAGAAATTGAGAAGTTTTAATCAATATTTCTTGAGGAATTTAGTAATATCAATTTTCTAGGGAAATTTGGTGTCACAGTTCTTACGTAAGATGCAGACTTTGGGGGTAATGTCAAATTTCTAATGAAGTCAATTTTGTAATGACTTATATAGGGTAGACAAGTTTAGAGCCCGTTTAGACTTAAATAGGTCCATAGCCTAGTTAATGCCTGATTAAGGTCCCCCGATTAAAGCTCGACATCGATCGATCTAATTATAAACTGTACGATGCCCCAAAAGCTAGGTCCATTTACTTAAAAGAATATTCACAATGCAATGTTTCCAAGTGGTCAAGCCTGGCTAAGCCAGCTAGGCCAGACCGGTTGACACCCCCTACTCCTAAAGTATCTCAAATGTCACTTCTGAATTTGGAATACCCTGCTTCAAAGTTTTAAGAAAAAAAAATAATAATAATAAATTTGAGGTACCCTAAGTGTTCTTTTCTAAACAGTGGGTTGCTCAGGTGTAATTTATCTAAGAAAAAATAAAAAAAGATGACACGCTCCTTAGATGGGGCTTACAAACCTGAGTTGCCATTAAGACTCGATCAAAATCTCAGCTGTGAAAATTGGAAACAAATTATCATCCAGAGAGAAGAAAAGAACTGGGTTTTTCAAAAGAAGAGTTTTGAATAGTATTCTTTCTTTCCATGCAAAATGCTAAGAATCTGGAGGGAAGTTCTATAAAAGACGGGGTAAACAGTATTATAGCATCAAGAAATCTAACCTTAATGGAGAATGACTTGAGATTGCGATTTGGAAAGCCATTGCAATTCTTGCTGGTTGTCCCTCTTTCTTATTATCCTCACCTCTCTGTGGGTTTTTTTTTGCACGGATCCTTGGGGGTGACTCTATTAAGTTGAGATAAAACTGATCGTGTTGTTGTAGCACCAATTTTAAGAAACAGTAATAAAGACAGCCAAACTTTTCAAATGTTATGTATTCTTGTGTTTCCCCATTGTCTCCCGGTCTCCCCACTCATCCCATCTCTCGTATCTTTGTGACAGAAAAAAAAAAAAAAAAAAAAAAAACCCAATCTGCCGCCATCCTTCTTTTCCTTTCTTGTTCATTGTCTTCCCATTTTTTTCTTCTCCACTCTTCCATTAGCAAGTAAGTGTTGCTTATTAAATTAATTATTATTTTATTTATTAATTCAATTAATACGTAATCTAGTATTCGAATGAGACATATCAATTTCTATTTATCTATTTTGTTTCTTATACAGTTTAGAATCGTCAAATTTTTTTTATGCAAATTCAACATGGTATTTGAGCAACGTATTCAATGTATCTAAGACCCATTAGCGGGCATGACTGAAAAAAGATATACATGATGGAAGATCAATATTCCAACAAGTTGAAAATTGACCTTTTATTAGCACGTAGGTGTTGTTTAGAAAATTAATTATTATTTTATTTATTAATTCAATTGATAGTAATCTAATATTCAAATGAGAGATATCAGTTTCTATTTAGCTATTTTTTTTCTTATATGGTTTAGAATCATCGATTTTTTTTATGCAAATTCAACATGATATTTGAGCAACGTGTTCAATTGTATCTAAGACCCATTAGCGGGGAACGACTGAAAGAAGATATACATGATGGAAATCAACATTCCAAAAAGTTGAAAGTTGACTTTTTATTAGCAAGTAGGTGTTGCTTATTAAATTAATTAATATTTCATTTATTAATTCAATTGATACGTAATCTAGCATTCAAATTGACTTGGAAGATCAAGAATGAAGATTCCCAGCTAAGCATGCTCATTCGGGCTAGATTTTTGACAGGCATTGGTCATTTCAGGAGATCCTACAATAGCTCTTCTATTTGGCCCAGGGTTAAAAAAATGTGGAATTTTATCTCTGATCATGAGAGATGGGTCATTGGCAGCGGGAGAAGTGTTGATTTCTCGAATGATAACTGGCTAGGTCCAACTTCTATTCGGAACCTATCAATCATGGATGAAGAGGAGTTGTCAAACATCTCCCACCCTGTGGCGCTGTTCATTGAAAATGGAAGATGGGCGCTGCCCCTGGTGCAGTCAACTTTCTTACGTGATATCTTTCAAAAAATTAAAGAGATAAATCTTCCATCATTGCCTTTGGATGAAAAATGTATATGGAGTTTAGATCCGATGGGGTTATTCTCTCTGAAGTCAGCTTGGGAAGGTATGAGATCCTTGTCTCCAACGGTTCCTTGGTCTTCCCTTGTCTGGCGAAGACATCTCCCTCTTAGGATATCCTTGTTGGGATGGCACTGGATCCATGAAAAGCTCCCAATAGATGACTTGATCCAGAAAAGAGGGATCCAATTCCCTTCTAGGTCTAATTTATGTGGCTCAAGCGTTGAGTCATTTTCGCATTTATTCCTGGAATATGAATTTTCTCCAATATTATGGAGCAAAACAGCGGAGTTGTTTAATGTGGTCTGGATCCGGAAAGGCTCTGTGGCAGAGATGTCGACCTGGTGGAATAATAGGGGGAAAGGTTGGTGTTTGAAAGAGGCTTGGATTACAGGCCTTTTCACCACATTAGCGGCAATATGGAATGAAAAGAATCAACGAAGATTTGAGGGGAAAAAGAGAAGCACTTCTATGCTTCTTAGTGGAGATTGGATTTTACTGCAGCAGATTGAAATTTTCAATAAAGTCGATCAAGGACCTCATTACTTGCGGAAGGTTACATCTTGAAAAATCCAGTCAATCTTCACCTCCTATTTTGGAGATCCACTGGTGTAAGCCGATGCACTCTTGGGTGAAGCTCAACTCAGATGGATGTGCGCTTGGTAATCCAGGTCGAGCTGGAAGAAGCGAAGTCCTTAGGGACCATGATGGGAAAATGTTGGTTGGCTTCCAGTTTTTCTTCGGAATTTCAAACAGTTTTGCGGTAGAGATCTGGAGTACTTTAAAGGGGATTAAGATTGCCCGACGAGTCTGACTCCTCCGTAGTTTTTTCCCTCCTTCATCGCAAGATTAATCGTTGGTTTGCTCTTCAGGAGTGGAATCATACCCTGAGTTATTTAAATGACATTGAATGGAAGATATCTCACTGCTTCAGGGAAGTCAATCCCATTACAAATTATTTGGCAAAGGAGGTTGCAAAATCTGGGATAACCTCTGAGAACATCTCTTTGCCTCCTTGCATTAGACAGGAGTTAGTTCTTGACGAAGCAGACTGTACTCGCTTTAGATTTCTGAGACAGAGGTGGTGAGCCTCTGCTGATGGCAATGCCAAAGGTGGAGGCTCACTTCAGGCTTTCGTATCATATTTCTTTTTTCTATTTTTTCTTTTAATAAAATCTGACCTTCTAGCGAAAAATCTAGTATTCAAATGAGAGATATCAGTTTCTATTTACCTATTGTTTCTTATACGGTTTAGAATCATCGATTTTTTTTATGCAAATTCAACATGGTATTTGAGCAACGTATTTAATGTATCTAAGACCCATTAGCGGGCACGACTGAAAGAAAATATACATGATGGAAGATCAACATTCCAACAAGTTGAAAATTGAATTTTTATTAGCAAGTAGGTGTTGCTTACTGAATTGGAATTAGAGGAACTACTGGAGGAGGGACTAGGTGTGAGAGAGGAAGAGGAGAGATTGGCGACCGGGCCAGAATTTCTTGACCCTGCCGGAGGCTGGCCACCAGATAGAAGTAAACAACGGCTGATCACTGAATTCTAGAGACCTGCTACCAACCATTGCTATGTACCTGCTGAGGAGAATGATAGGGCTGTGGAAACTAGAGAATGAGCACCTGAGACGTTCAGGACTCTGGATGGTGCAGAAATGGGGGGACAATGACCAGTAGGAGAGGCTGAAGGTAGTAGATCCTATGCCGCCGTGTCAAAGAAGGTGCTGCCAGATGTGGATGACCTTCCAGAGCCTATCCGCACTGAGCCTCTGACCAAGGTGGTGGTACCACAAGAGGCCTACAAAGAGAAGCTTCAAACTTTTGCTTTTTCCCTGATCGGAAGGGCAAATTTCAGGTTCATCTCAATGGATGATATCCGTCGTGACTCGGCAAATTTATGGAACTTGAAGGGGAAGGTTAACCTTGCTCCTCTAGGGAAGGGCTTCATTCTCTTCAGGTTTGGGAGGGAGGGGGATATGTCATCTGTATGGAGGAGAGGACCCATAAAGGTTGGGAAATAGGTGATCAGATTTTAGAGGTGGAGGCCAGAATTTATCATCCATGATAATCACACCCAAACTAAACTAGTTTGGGTTCGATTCCCTGAGCTTCCGACGGAGTATTGGCATGAAAAAATCCTTCTAACCATGGCCAAAGCCGCAGGGAGGCCTGTAGCCCTGGATCGCAGAACATTGAATGGCACCATGGGCAACTATGCCAGAGTCCTCATCGAGGTACAGTTGGTCAGATTCAGGGTGGAGGAGATCCAAGTGGAACACAGGAAACCTGGTACAGACGTCATTTTCTGGTTTAAACAACTGGTGATGTATGAGGACGATATCTCAAGATGCACTTTATGTAAGAAACTAGGCCGTTTGGACAATCAATGCAGAGATAAGAGGGAGGAAAGGATGTCCGCTGCCCAGAATAATGGCAGATTTTCCGGAGTTGACGAGGTGCATGGGAGTCTTGCCAGAGTTGGGAGAGAAGGGTCGATTGCAAAAGCTGCCAGCCCTAGTCATGAGAGAAGTCCCAGATTGGTAGCAGAATATCTCTCTCCTACAGTTATGGGAACTTTGAATGGGGATAAGAATTACCTTGTGGAGGGAGAACTTGTGGTTGATTTAGACCAAGAGAATAATCCCAATTATGGAAATATTCTTTCAAACAATTTGGGAGGACTGAATTCAAATAATACTCAGTGCATGGTGGATATGGAGCCGAATATGGTGGATAATCCATTGGGTAAGGGTGAATATGGGTCATACCACATTATTACGGTATCCGAAGGGGAATCTAGGGAATCTTTGGAAGGAAGAAAGCAGGGAGAGGATGCTACTACTCGAAGGGCTGAATCCCACATGGTGGAATCTCTTGCAGCTTGGAACTTAAGGCCTCGGTGTAAAGTTAATTACCATGGAGGTCGTGTTGGTTGTGGAACAACTAGAGGTGGCAGAGGTGGTAGAGGTGAGGAAGGGGTGTTGTCAGAGCATATCGTGATAGGACTTTCAACTACCCAGCTGGTGAGAGGTCGTGCTATTATTCACCTTCAAGAGGTAGCTGCTATTGATAATGCGATGAACCATGCAGAGGAGATGGCAGCTAGGAAGGGAACAACTATTATGGAAAAGGAGCAGATAGCTAAGTTGGCTTATCAGTCCCATATCAAAAAGTGATAATATGAAGCTGCTCTTCTGGAATATCAGAGGTATGAAGAAGGCTTCTAGAAAGAACGCCTTACGTGTCATTGTAAAAGAAAAGGATCCTGATATTCTTTGCATTGCAGAGCCAACGATCGAGGTAACTAATTTCCCTAATTTATTCTTTAATAGATTGGGATTTTGTTGTAATTTTATTCATAATAATCAGGTCAGGAAGGTCCCAAATTTATGGATAGTTTGGAAGAGGAATTTAAATATTCCTATAATTATTGCTAAGTCTGAGTAGCATATTTCAGTTACTATTACATGGGACTCAATAACTGCTTAGGTCTCTTTTGTTCATGCGAGTAGCTTTAGAGCTGAAAAAAGATCTTTGTGGATGAATTTGGTGGCTGATTCCCCTCAGTCTCCTACTCCATGGGCAATAGTTGGTGACTTTAATGCAACCTTGTAATCTCATGAAAAGAGGGGGCTGGGCAACTTTAGTATGGGGTCAGCAGTAGAATTTGGAGCCATGATTGATGCCTGTGCAATGGCCCAAGTGCCATCTTCTGGAATGAAATTTACTTGGTCCAACAACCGTCGCAGAGGTAATGTTTGCACAGTGTTGGATAGAAGCTTCTGCAATGACGAATGGCTATCTCGATTCTAGGATTGTGCTCAAACGGTCATTGATAGAATTGCCTCGGATCATGCCCCTATTATAGTCACTTTAGCCATATCTCAAAGACCGACGAATGCCCCTTTTCAGTTTCACAAATTTTGGATGGATCATATTGATTTTGAGAATGTGGTTTCCTCATCTTCGAGTGAATGGATTGCAGAGAACCCTATCATTGTCCTCATGCTCAAGCTGAAAAAATTAAAAGGAGCTTTGAAAAATTGGGCTAGGACCTCCTTTCCAAACATTGATAGAGCTCTTGAAGATGCAAAGAAAGAACTGAAGCAGGTGTAGTTAGACATTGAAGCCAACGGGTTAGATGACCACTCTTTCGCATTGGAAGCCGATGCAAAAACTTCATTCATTACAGCCTTGGATTTACATGAAAAGCTATGGGTGGAAAAGGCTAAAATCAGATGGATGAAGCAGGGGGATAGGAATTCTAGATTCTTCCATTTGTCTGCAAAAATGAGAAGAATTAGAAATACCATTAGATGCCCTTAAAAACAAGATGGGACCATTGTGGAAGGCTGCGACCAGCTGGGAGACTACATTGTGCAATTTTATGAGGATTTCCACAAAGCCACCCCAACTGTAGATCATCTGGATCTTCTTGACTCTATTCCCACGGTCCTTCAGCAAAGTGACATTTTTTTCCTGGACTCTATCCTAGGTGATGAAGAGATAAAAAAGGCAATATGGGTGCTCGACCCAGAAAGCTCTCTAGGGCCAGATGGCTTTATAAGAGCTTTCTTTAGGAGATGCTGGAATATTGTTGAAAGGGAGGTATTAATGTAACTCGCCATTTCTTTAGCTCCAGTCATATGCCCAGAGGGATAAACAACAATTTTTTGGTGCTGATACCTAAAGTGGATGGTGCTTCCACTTTGGACAAGTTCCGCCCTTTATGAATGGGGAATTTTTTTTGCAAGATCATATCAAAGGTGATGGCTTTGAGACTTGAAAAATTCCTTCCACGGCTGATTTCAGAAGAGCAGGGGCTTTTCAAAAATGGAAGTTGATTCACTCGAACATCAGTCTGGCATCAGAGCTTGCTAATATGATGATTGCTTCTACAAGAGGGGGTGACCTTGGCCTTAAAATTGACATAAAAAAAGCTTATGACACTATTTCGTGGCATTTCTTGTTTCTGGTGCTTCGTAAGTTTGGCTTTGGTGAGAAATGGGTTACGTGGCTTCATCAGATATTGATATCGACTAAGATATCAATTATGGTCAATGGGGGCCCGCAGGGCTACTTTGATGTGGAGAGAGGTCTGAGACTAGGGGACCCTATTTCTCCTTTACTCTTTATTATTGTGGAAGAAGTTTTGTCCAGAGGGCTTAAGTCCTTGATTCACATGAATAAATTGAAGCCAATTCAGGGTCCAAGAGGCGTCCCTACCCCTAGTCATATCCTCTTCGCAGACGACATATTTATCTTCACCAACGCCACCAGGAGGTATGTTAAAAATTTAAGAAAATTTTTGCTTAAATATCAGGAGTTTTCGGGTCAATGTATGAGCTTAGAAAAAAACAAGCTCTTCTTGGGAAAAATCCCTCTTGCTAGGAAGCAGTGCATCTTTGACATTCTGGGTATCCCGGTGTGTAATTTCCCTACAAGATATCTTGGTGTGGAAATTTTTAAGGGAAGAGTAAAGAAGGAGGCCTTGTTGCCGATCATGGACAAAGTTAAAAGTAGATTGGCAGGTTGGAAAGGAAAACTCTTATCAATGGCGGGGAGGGTGGAATTGGTAAAAACGATTATATCTGGAATGCCTACACATAGTTTCTCAGTATATTGGTGGCCTACATCCCTCATCTCTCTGATGGAGAGATGGATGAGGAATTTTATTTGGACAAGGGAGATTGATATGGTGAGGTCGATCACTGTCAAGTGGGACACTTTGTGCAAGCCAAGGTGGAAGGGGGTCTGGGAATAAGGAGGCTAAGAAATTCTAACAAGACCACGCTCTGCAAATGTTTGAGATTTAAAATGTAACCGCAAGCGTACGGATCAATGTAGCTACGGGTCGAACACAGGGAGAGCAGCCACTTTATTTTTTATTTCTTTTAATAATGCAAAAGTGAACTGATTAATGGTTGTGATCTAATTCTAATTACCGTCCTAAACATATGTATCTAAAATAACGTCCTAACCATTCGTCATCTAAGAATTCAAAGACGCAAGCCACGCAATTAAAATTAAATAATTAAATAACTGAAAAGACACAACCCACGCAATAAAATAAATAAATAAATAAAGGAAAAAAATGCTGAAATAAAAATAAAGTAAAAGAAAGGGGATAAAGCTAGAGAGAGACTCACAAGTAGGTTTCTCTACTTAGCCAGAGGGATGCATCATAATATGAGCTTCCCTACTTGACCAGAGAGTCACTCTTACAAGGGTTACTCTACTTGACTTTAGGGAAAGGGAGACAATTAAAATAAAAGCAATAAATTGATGGTTCTATGGCTAGGAGGGGCAAAGCCAACACATACACTAGCCATGAACCTTGGGGGGAAAGGGATAACAATAATGTAACGACTAAAAAAAAATTCTAAATTAAGAAAGAAAGGGTAGTCAGAAGAAGGAATGAGAGGGGGGAGAGAAGACTACTGAAGGAGCCTACTTACTTGAATCAATGCTTGAACTTGAAAATAAATTGCTCCACGGCTCGTGATCTTGTCACCTAGATCTAAGCCTAGAACTATAACTTAAAAAATTACAACTCAATTGCATAAATCATAAACATAAAAAGAACTGAATAAAAATAAAAGAGTGCTTCCATTAATTGGCATAAAAAAAACTATTACAAAAGTGATTAAAGCAAAAATAAAGAAGAACTAAAACCAAAGAGTGAGAGAAGGAGAGAGAGAGCAACTAAAAAAACTAGAAGAAGAATGAATTGTGTCTCCTCCTCTTACATGAGTTGTATTTATAGGGAATGGAGAGGTAGGGTAACAATTTTCTCTTTCCTAAAAGAGAGAAACCCACAATTGATTGTGAGATCTTTTGAGTCCAAAAGTGCTAAGATGGAGGAGAGAGAAGAGAGAAATAAATTTTGAGAAATTTCCTAAAATTTTTTGCTTATTTTCTTTCCTTTTTTTTTTCTAATTTATTTTTCTTCTTTTTTTCTCTCACCTAGGGATGATTTTTTTTTCTTCCTTTGTGTGATTTGGACAATCTTTGGTGATGATGTGGAGGAGAGAGAAGATTTGGACAATTTTTGGTTCTCCCCTTTTTTTCTCTTTCCTTTTTTTTTCTTCTCTTCTTGCTTCCACGATTTTGCTTTCCTTTTTTTTTTTCTTTTTCTTCTCTTCTTGCTTCCACGATTTTGCTTGCTTCTAATTTGATGTGGAAATCCCCTCCATGCCCTTAGTGCTTTAAGTGAGTGAAAAGCAGGAAATCTTCAACAAATTCTCTAAAAAAAACAACCATGAGATTCGAACTTGAGACCTCTTGGTGAGCAAGAGAATTTTGTACACCATAGCTCACCAACTAAGCTAGGTAGTTGTTGTTACCAAAAACAAATCTTTAATCACTTAAGGATATGGTCCATCGATCCTTGTTGGCATTTGGAGTATTCCTTCTACCTCTGGGACAATTGCAAACGGGTTGGTTCTGCATCTCGGTTCAGTTTTGATCCATTATTCTTTTTCTGACCCGAAAAGAATAATCATTTGTACGGGTGACCAAACGAATGTGTA
>NW_024869421.1:0-19873 GCF_013358625.1 Macadamia integrifolia | reverse complement strand
TGGCCAGATAAGATTGAGCTAGACCCGAGATGATTCGCACGCCTAAGCCGTGCCCTTGCATATATCACAAGGCCATGTATGAGTAGAAAATGTACATTATCGTATTTAAATGATAGGAACTTGATCCACAACATGTGGCAAGAGTGAAGTACATGTTAAGACTCCATTTTCCTCCAAAATAAAACAAGGTTGGCTTGTTTGGCCAAATGGTGGGTGTCACTGGTAGGTTCCTGACCTGCCAGTGTGATCCAGCTGTTGGGGGTATTGTGGACCCCAGCATGCTTAGCTTGGATGAGCACGTGTGTTTCGACCTCCTCGTCGTAATAAGGTCTTGTATGCCCAAAGATGCCGGCTACATCGCCTGAAAATACTATTTAATGTGTTTCGGTCCATAAATGGGCAAAACCAAATGGACCTTAGAAGATATTTATGACACTAGGGTATAAATAGCTTTATATCTCTCTCCCTCATTGAGGATTTCAGCAAGTTGGTGAGAGGAGTAAAGAGGAGGGAGAAAAGAGGAAGAAAGAGAGAAGGAAGAGGAAAGAGGCTTTCCCCTTGGATTTTGAAGCCGCACCTTGCCTCTCTGCCACCGGAATAGTGTCCGGTGTCTTGATATCTACATTCTAAGGTAAGTAATGTCATAAACCCTTTTGGAATGATGAAACCCTCTGTGCATATGGTTGAATCTAGGGAATAATCAGACCATTGTGTGATTTCCTTGAAGGATTTAAAAAGGGAAACAAAGATTGTGGGATATTGAAGTGGAATTTGAGTTTGCGAAAGGGGATTCCAAGATTTTGGGTTTTTCCAAGTGGAGGTATGATTTCTCTCCCCAAATCTTATTAATGGCTTAGATCCATAGTATAATAAGGTAGATGAGGCTTATAATGTGTGGGAAATGAAGTGGGAACCACCCTATTAGGGTTCCAAGAGTTGGAATGGAAGAAAGATGAAAAGCAACAAAATCCAAGAGAACCGACGGGTAAGACTGATGGGTGCCTGACCCGTGGTGTAACCTACTAGTCACCTTTGACCCTTTTGGTTTAACGACGGGTCAGGCACCCATCAATGTGACCTACCAATCACCCCTAACCCTTCTGGTTCTACCGGCTGGTAAGATCGACGGGTGCCTGACCTGCCGGTGTGACCTACCAGTCACCCCTATCCCCTCTGGTTCTACCGACGGGTAAGACCGGTGGGTGCCTAACCCGCTAGTATGACCCGTCAGTCTAGGCAGACTACATAGGTGGGTTCTCCTACCCACCTGTATGACCCACCTGTAGCCCAAATGAGCTCCGTTCGAGTTCAAACTCACTGACAACCTTCTTCACGCTATTATTCGCATCATGTCTATATCCTACACCAATTATAGTTCCGAATTGAACGTATTTTTAAATTCCTTATCTGTGCAAGGTTTCGAGAAACTATCTTCTCACTCCGGATCTTACCCATGCCGTGAGTGTTGATTCTTCCATAAGAATAGGTAACTGGGGAGATGACTTTGATCTTAATGTTTAAAGTGTTTTTGGCATCCTTTGCATTCATAGACTATATTGACATTCCGATTGCCATTTCTATGCATATGATTTATGAATGAATGATGCATTTAGAATTGAACATGTTGTATCTTAATTCCATATGCATGATTACCTGCTTGAAATATTGAGAATGGATTTATCATATGATGATTATGATGCCGATGTTTTTCGATCATGTGTGGTATTTCTAGATTAGATGCCGTAGTTGGCTTGGATACAAATGCATTGGTACACTATGGAATGAGACACAGAAGTACTATGCAGTTGTCCTATCTCATGTAGGACTATATGGTTAGGATTTCATATTCCCTTGTGCTACGACCCTTCCCAACAAGGGTTTACGTGTTGGGTTATCACTGGAGGAAAGTGTCGGTCACGGACTGCTGTGGTGGTTAGAAGTATGCCTGGCTGATCAATAGGATAGTTAGAAACCTTGGTGATATGTTTAGAGGGTCAATAGTACTGCTTTTAATTTCTGCTGTGGTTCGGCCACGATTTACTTTCCTGCTGTAGTTCGACCACGATTTACATTTTTACTGTGGTTCGACCATGATTTACTTTTCTGAGTTCTCACGATGGGCCTTCTCCGACAACCTTATGGATGTATTGCGGGATGGATAATGCGTTTCGAACCTAGGGCATACATGCATTGTGGTTGTGAGTAGCATGTTACCTATGACCTAGTATGTTTGTTAGGTGGACTAGAATTAAAATGAATCTCATGCATATATGATCATATGATTGTGATTGCTTGTGTGCGTCTTTCTTTCCATTTACTGAGCAAGTGATCTCACCCCTCGTGTACATACATTTTTAAATGATTTTGCAGGATATTCTATAGAGGATCCCGTGTCGGGTACCACTGATAAAACCCCAGTGGGGGATTGGTGGGTCCCTAAAGAATTCGAATACGGTGAAGGCTGCCCGTGTGAGGGTTGTGTTGTAGGGCAACAGTGACAGATTCTATTGTTTGTACTCTATTTTATTCTTTTAGTATGTTTCCCCTTTTGTGCTCTCGATATTTAAATTGCTATTTCTTGTATAAATATCATGTCTACGGGCCCACATGTAATTATACTATATATAACAACTTGGGTATCAAGAGTATTTGGAAAACAACAGGCAATCATTTATGACAAGACTTCTGTTGTATTATATTATCATATTCCATTGATCACTTGTGGCTTGCTGTGCTGTGGTTACTGTATCAGATGATCCTGGTGGTTTTGGGTTACCCGGAGGGAACCTGGTCATCAGTCCAGTTTTATGTGACCAAGGCATGACACTAACCTTGGTTTGCCATCAAGGGCTAGGATGACCTTGTTTAACCCTAACCCTAACCTTGGTTTTCCATCAAGGGCTGGGTATACCTTTATTTTATAGGTAATTTACAGCGCCACCCCCTGAAGAATGCCAATATTAGAGGGACACCCCCTCTCTTTCACCAAATTGGACTCGGACCCTTTGCCGTCAGTCATCGTTACAAAATATATTAAAATTATTGACATCAGCAATTCAAAATTTTCTTAAATACCATTTTGCCCTTAAAAATAGGGAAATACCAAAATTGCCCTTAATGGTTGTATTCCCCAAATCGATTGAAGATCCCTTCCGCCACCGTCGTCTCTACTCCATATCCGCCGCGTGAGTCACTGAGTTAGAGAAGAAAGTCAGAGTAGTCGATCAGCGGCTACAACCCCTTTCGGTGAAGGTGCCAAACCTTCTCCCTCACGTCCTCCTTCTCCACTGCCGCTGCCACCGCCTCTGCTCCATATCTGCCGCCGACAGATCTGGCCTCATCGATCCAAATACCGGTGATGGAGACCTGGATGGGCTCTTCAATGGACTTACCGGAGGTGAAATCGCATCGATCCACAATGGCTTCACGCCTCGTATGGTTGTAAGTACTGACTCAACGAACTCCCCTTCTAAAACTCTCTTAACTCCTGCCGAATCTGGGCTGAAACCCTCTTTGGCTAATGAACTCCCCCTCTGAAACTCTCTTAACTCCCGATCTCCTTTCTCTAAAAGCTCTCTTTAACCTATGAAAACCTCCCTCTAAAACCCTATTCCTCATTTAAAGAACCCACAACTACTGGCCACCATGACCAAAGCCGTCGCCAAGGTCGCCCAGATTCTATCATAGGGATAGTCGGCCTTGAGGTTCAGAGAGAGAGAGATATCTTGCCTTCATTACCGCCGTTTTCCACATCATTGTTTTTCACAGGCGTATTGAAAACAAGATCTAGCACTGATCCGAATGTAAATATATCAGAATATTTTGAGTTTAGAAAGCGACCGAACAAAGCTGTAATATGTTATAAAATATATTGGGACATCATATAGGAAAGCCGTCGCCGAGGTCGCCCAGATTCGATTGTAGGGATAGTCGGCCTTGAGGTTCAGAGAGAGAGAGAGAGAAGAAGTTGGAACAGCTGATGGTGGTTGTTGTTGCGGACACCAATGGTAGCTGCTGTTGCAGACACTTAGTGAGAAATAACAGGTCAAATATGATTTATTATTTGTTTTCATTAAAAGGGTAAAAATGTCCTTTCAAATCTTTACTTAACGGAGACTGACAGCAAGGGGTCCGAGTCCAATTTGGTGAAAGAGAGGGGGTGTCCCTCTAATATTGGCATTCTTCAGGGGGTGGCTGATGAGCACAATTATGTGTGAAATCTAGGGTAGTAAAACATGCATTTTACATATTTAGAATGGAGCTACCTTGGGTTTTACTCTCTTTTTGCAGGTTTTATATTTTCAAGGCCTTAAGGACTATCGGACGCTATATCTTCAATTTTACACGTAAAGAGGTCCTATTTCTTTCCATGGTTGCGAAGAGGATGAAATTCTGAGCAAGATGGACGTGTTCAATTAAAAGTACACATTCGTTTGGTCACCCGTACAAATGATTATTCTTTTCTGGCCATAAAAAGAATAATGGATTAGAACTAAACCGAGATGCAGAACCAGCCCGTTTGCAACTGTCCCAAAGGTACAGGGAATATTCCAAATGCTAACAAGGATTGATGGACCACATCCTTAAGTAATTGAAGATTCGTTTTTGGTAACAACAACTACCTAGCGTAGTTGGTGAGCTATGGTGTACAAAATTCCCTTGCTCACCAAGAGGTCTCAAGTTCGAATCTCATGGTTGTTTTTTTTTAGAGAATTTTGTTGAAGATTTACTGCTTTTCACTCACTTAAAGCACTAAGGGCATGGAGGGGATTTCCACATCAAATTAGAAGCAAGGAAAATCGTGGAAGGGTTCCTAAGAAGAGAAGAAAAAAAAAGGAAAGAAAAAAAAAGGGGAGAAATAAAGATTGTCCAAATCTTCTCTCTCCTCCACATCATCACCAAAATATTGTCCAAATCACACAAAGCAAGAAGAAAATCGTCCCTTGGAGGGAGAAAAAGAAGAGAAATAAATTAGAAAAAAAGGAAAGAAAATAAGCAAAAAAATTATAGGAAATTTCTCCAAGTTTATTTCTCTTTTCTCTCTCCTCCATCTTAGCACTTTTGGACTCAAAAGATCTTACTATCAATTGTGGGTTTCTCTCTTTTAGGAAAGAGAAATTTGTTACCATACCTCCCCATTCCCTATAAATACAACTCAAGTAAGAGGGGAGACAATTCATTCTTCTTCTATTTTTTTTTAGTTGCTCTCTCTTTCTCTTGCTCTCTCTTTAGTTTTAGTTCTTCTTTATCTTTTCTTTAATCACTTTTGTAATAGTTTTTTTTTTTATTTCAATTAATTCAAGCACTCTTTTATTTTTATTCTGCCCTTTTATGTTTATGATTTATGCAATTGAGTTGTAATTTTTTAAGTTATAGTTCTAGGCTTAGATCTAGGTGACAAGATCACGAGCCGTGGAGCAAAATTTTTTTTTTCAAGATTTGTTTTCTCTAGTACTAGAAATTTCAGATTTGGTTTATTCCAGATCTAGTTTTTAGTATTGGTAGTATCTTAAATCGATCAAGTTTTCAGTTCAAGGATTGAAGTTCAAGTAAGTATGCTCCTTCAGTAGTCTTCTCTCCCCCCTCTCATTCCCTCTTCTGACTACCCTTTTTTTCTTAATTTAGGATTTTTATTTTCAGTCGTTACATTATTGCTATCCCTTTCCCCCAAGGTTCATGGCTAGTGTATGTGTTGGATTTGCCCCTCCTAGCCATAGAACCATCAATTTAGTATGCTCCTTCAGTAGTCTTCTCTCCCCCCTCTCATTCCCTCTTCTGACTACCCTTTTTTTCTTAATTTAGGATTTTTATTTTCAGTCGTTACATTATTGCTATCCCTTTCCCCCAAGGTTCATGGCTAGTGTATGTGTTGGATTTGCCCCTCCTAGCCATAGAACCATCAATTTATTGCTTTTATTTTAATTGTCTCCCTTTCCCTAAAGCTAAGTAGAGTAACCCTTGTAAGAGTGACTCTCTGGTCA
Source organism: Macadamia integrifolia (assembly GCF_013358625.1). Classification (NCBI taxonomy): domain Eukaryota; kingdom Viridiplantae; phylum Streptophyta; class Magnoliopsida; order Proteales; family Proteaceae; genus Macadamia; species Macadamia integrifolia. The sequence continues at coordinate 13,892 of NW_024869421.1, read as the reverse complement.
AGTAGGGAAGCTCATATTATGATGCATCCCTCGGGCTAAGTAGAGAAAACCTACTTGTGAGTCTTTCTCTAGCTTTATCCCCTTTCTTTTACTTTATTTTTATTTCAGTATTTTTTTCCTTTATTGTTTTTTTTTAATTGCGTGGATTGTTTATTTTCAGTTATTTATTTATTTAATTTTAATTGCGTGGCTTGCGTCTTTAAATTCTTAGATGATGAATGGTTAGGACGTTATTTTAGATACATATGTTTAGGATGGTAATTAGAATTAGATCACAACCATTAATTGGTTCACTTTCGCATTATTAAAAGAAATAAAAAAATAAAGTGGCTGCTCTCCCTGTGTTCGACCCGTAGCTACACTGATTCGTATATTTGCGGTTACATTTTAAATCTCAAACAGTGGTGCTGTAAATTACCCTTATTTTATTTATTTATTTTTAATTTTTTGTAAAAAAAGCAAGAGAGATTTTTTTTTTTTTGATAAAAAAAGCAAGAGAGATTGGTGAGAAGATATATTAGGGGTTTTGAGGTATGAATGACTCAATGTCAAATAATATCTAAAATTAGGTTAATAATATCAGGGTTAACATCAGAGGGGAGAAATTAGGGCCGGATCAGGACAAAACCAGGGCCAAAAGTTAGGGTAAAAAAATCAGGGCTAGGTTCAAGGCAGGTTGGGTGGCCCAAAGACATCAACCCTTACTCGCCTTGACCTTGACTCAGGGTCAGACTGGACCTCAGGGTCAAAATTTTTGGGTGGATACTTGTTCGGGATTAGGGCGGGCTAAGGGCGGGTTTGGGCATTCAGGGCCAAACTTGCACCCCTAGTTTCACAAGTACTAAGATTTCAAAAAGGATAGTAATTAATGTAGTCTCCCCGAGGATTAGTTGAGGTGCGCTTAAGCTGGCCCGAACACCAGATGTATTGGATTGAGATCCTTTGCAATTCCTAATCTTGCAATTCTTATGCAATGCTATGTGTAGAGCATGACACCAGCGCCGCTGATATGTACGGTCAAGATGAAGAGAGAGCGCCGCTGATATGCACGGTCAAGAAGAAGAGAGGTGTATATGTTACCCTGTACCGATTTATGTTGGATTAAACCTATCTGAACCAAAAGACATATGACCCAATCCACCCAAAAAGTATATACGGTAAAATTTTGAATTTCAAATCGTGTATAAACCCTAGATCTGTTCGATAACCCTTCTCTTCTTTTCTCTAACTGCCCGCTCTGTATCCTCTTTTCTTCTTCACTCTCTCTGTTCTCTCTCTTCCATACTCTCACTTTTATTTCTCTTACAAGCTCTCATTGACCTCTCTCTTACATGCTCTTGCTCTATCTCGGTTCTTCATTTGGTGAACAATATTCGAATGTTGTGGCCGATTCCAAACTAAAATGCACATACTGGTTTAGACTTCAGAGTGCGAACTCCTACAACTGAGCTCTTTCTTACACGCTCCTAAAACTGATCTCTCTCGGTTAACCCCCTTTTTGTGAGCGAACCCTAAGGTGTGAAGTACGGTTTCTTTCCTTGCTTTTGTCTTTTTGTTTTTTTTTTTTTTGTGTTTTTGTTTTTTTTTGTTTTTTTTTTTTTTTTTTTATTTTTTTGTTTTTTGTTTTTTGTTTTTTTTGTTTTTTGTTTTTTGTTTTTACTGCTAGAGGAATCCATCATCTCTCCGTCTCTCTCTTACATGCATTATAATCTCTCTTTGAACGTCCTCTCTATCGTCTCAGTTAACCCTCATGTTAGTGAGCAATTTCGAAAACCTGCAAACACCTGGTTCTAGCACCTTCCTGTGAATGATCTCTTGTAGAAACGTAATCCTAAAATGATGTAGAAGATAATGGAAAAACAAAACAAACAATGCACACAGATTTTACGAGGTTCGGCAAGGTTGCCTACGTCCCTGGTGAGATGAGATCCTGCTTCACTATCAATGGAGAATAGGGTTCAGAGAAAGAAACCCTCGCTAGAAATATATAGCGAAAAAACCCTAATCCAAAAAGTACACAATTGCCCTCAAATAAAAAATTCGTGCAGGGGGCTGTGCCCCCCTACACCCCCTGCTATGCAGGGGGCCTCCTACCCCCTTGCAACCCCCACGGCCCGCTAACCGGCTAGCGAGACCGTCGTCCTGCCTGTCTAGGTGTTGCACCAGTACTCCCTGGATTAAACTGCGACGGAATACAAGACATCATACACTAACAATCTCCACCTTGGCTTGAATTCTGTCGAGCCTCCTGTAAAGATAATTTGTAGATGTCTTCATCACTGTACCTCATTAGAAGTACAAACCCGCACCTGTTTGGTGCGTCCCTCATCTTCAACAATGAGTAATATTAATCAAGTCCAAACAGGACTCGAACTTCTCTGTAGTAACTGGCTTTGTAAACATATCTGCAGGATTGAGATCTGTATGAATTTTTCTCAAGTGAATACTGCCTTCTGACACAAGCTCCCTGATCTTGTGAAATCTCACATCAATATGCTTTGTCCTTGCATGAAACACCTGATTCTTTGCAAGATGTATGGCACTCTGACTGTCACAATGTAACACTGTACCTCCTTGCTCCAACCCCAACTCACGAACCAGTCCAGCCAACCAGACTCCTTCCTTGGCAGCCTCAACTGCTGCCATGTACTCTGCCTCTGTAGTGGACAATGCAATTGTAGACTGAAGCATCGCCCTCCATGATATAGGTCCACCAGCCAATGTAAACACATACCCTGTAGTAGACCTCCTCTTGTCTAAATCACCAGCATAGTCAGAATCAACATAACCTGCCAATTCTGTAGAACTTCCCTTGCCACTGAACATAACACCTATATCTTTAGTCTTGCTCAAATATCTGAAGATCCACTTAATTGCATTCCAATGCTCTTTCCCTGGATTACTCATGTATCTGCTAACAACACTGACTGCATGAGACAAATCTGGCCTGCTACAAACCATAGCATACATGAGACTCCCAACTACGCTAGCATAAGGGACTTGAGACATCTGCTCCACCTCCTCATGTGTTGTAGGGCATTCCCTTTCAGATAACTTGAAGTGGCCAGCTAACGGAGTGCTAACCGGCTTAGCCTTTTTCCATATTGAAACGCTCTAGCACCTTTTCAATATACCTCTTCTAAGTTACCCAAAGTTTACCTGCATTTTTATCTCTAAGGATTTTCATGCCAAGGATCTTCTTAGCGGCACCAAGATCCTTCATCTCAAATTCAACACTCAAAAAAGACTTCAAAGAGACTATATCATGTTTGTTCTTTGCAGCAATGAGCATGTCATCAATATAAAGCATCAACAAAATAATGGAATTATCACTTGACACTTTATAATAAACACAACTATCATACTCACTTCTTGTGTAGGCAATCTTCATCATGTGGGAATCAAAGCGCTTGTATCACTGCCTAGGAGATTGCTTAAGACCATAAAGCGATCTCTTAAGCAGACAAACATGGTCTTCCTTTCCCTGCACCTTGAAACCTTCAGGCTGCTCCATGTAAATTTGTTCTTCCAAGTCACCATGAAGGAATGTAGTTTTCACATCAAGTTGTTCAAGCTCTAAATCATACATGGCCACCAAAGCAAGTAATACCCTGATCGAAGTGTGTTTTGCCACCGGAGAGAATATTTCATTGTAGTCTATCCCCTCCTTCTGTGCATAGCCCTTGGCTACAAGTCTGGCCTTATACCTTTCATGCTTCTTCTTAGATGCTGCCTCTTTCTTACGAATGACCCATTTACACCCAATGATTTTTCTTACCTTGGGTTTTTCCACAATCTCCCAAGTCTTGTTTTTCTGTAGAGATTTCATTTCCTCCATCATAGCTGTCATCCATTTATCATGCTGTGCATCACTCAAAGCATCATGGTAGGAAGATGGATCACCTGTACCTATAGTGAAGGCATAGGCAACCATGTCCTCAAACTCGTATTTCATAGGTGCTTTGTGAGTACGCTTCCCTTTACCCTTTGCCACAGTATAGGGAACTTCTACTGCTTCCTGTTGTCCTGATAAGTCACTTGATGACTCATTCTCTCTTGTTGTTTCTAACTCACCTAACTCCACCTGCACAGTAGAACCTTCTTTATTTTCATCAACTGTTTGTGAATTGTAATTTGACTTCACTATATGAGACTCATCAAACACAACGTCTCTGCTAACCACAACTTTCTGTGAACTTGGATCCCACAACTTGAATCTCGTTACACCTTTCTTAAAACCAAGGAAGATACATTGCTTAGACTTTGAGTCTAACTTGGAACGCTACTCACTCTCAACATGCGCATAGGCTGGACAACCAAATATTTTTAGAATAGAATAATCTACTGGTTTTCCTGTCCATACCTCTTCAGGAATTTTACAGTCAATCGCCTTTGATGGAGACCTATTGATGAGGAAACATGCCATATTCACTGCTTCTGCCCAGAATCTCTTGCTCAACCCTGCATTTAGCCTCATACTCCTAGATCTTTCTAGAAGTGTTCTGTTCATCCTTTCAGCTACACCATTTTGCTGTGGTGTCTTTGGAACCGTGAAGTGACGTGTAATTCCTTCAGCTTTGCACAATTCTAGAAATGGCTTGTATGTGTACTCTCCTCCATTATCTGTTCTCAAGTATTTAATTTTCTTTCATGTTTTCCTTTCTACCTCAGCCTTCCATTCCTTAAATTTAGTGAATACCTCACTTTTATGCTTCAGGAAGTAGATCCAGACTTTCCTTGAGTAATCATCAACAAAGGTCACGAAGTATTCTGCCTCACCTTTAGATTTTGTTGTTGAAGGACCCCATACATCGCTGTGTACATAATCAAGCACCCTTTACTCTTATGTTTTGCAGTTTTGAAACTAACCTTGCACTGTTTTCCAAACACACAATACTTGCAGAAGTTCAGTTTACAAGTTTTTACTCCCTTCAACATTTTCCTTTTATGAAGCTCCATCAATCCTCTTTCTCCCATATGCCCTAACCGCATATGCCACAGATAGGTATCATCTGTATCAAATACTGCATCTGTAGTCACAGATGCTCGACCTATAATTGTGCTCCCTATGAGTCTGTATAGGTTTCCTGTTAGCTGTCCCTTCATGACAACCATTACACCCTTAATAACTTTGAGAACTCCACCTTCTGCTATGTACTTGCAGCCATTTGAGTCAAGTGCCCCCAAAGATATTAAGTTTTTCCTTAATTCTGGTACATGTCTCACATCTGCTAAGGTTCATACTATCCCATCAAACATCTTGATTTTGATAGTGCCTATCCCAATGGTCTTGCATACGGCATCATTCCCCATTAGGACAGACCCACCATTATATGGTTGATATGTATCAAACCAATCCTTATGTGGACACATGTGATATGAACATCCAGAATCTAAAATCCAAGAATCAGAAGGTTGGTTCTTACCTGATGATATAGAGAGTACATCTCCATCATCTCCATCTGAACTGTCAGCCACGCTAGCTTCCTCAGATGCCTTATCTACACCTTTCTTCTTTAAGTCCACCTTCCTCTTCAAGCACTCTCTCTTCAGATGACCTTCCTTCTTGCAATAGTAACAAGAGACCTTTGGTCTTTGCCCCTTTTGATTTCGATCGACTCTTCCCAAATCCCTTCTGATTTGATCTCCCTTTTTCTATCTCGTTGTCACCTCCGAAAAGACCTTCTCCTTGAGATTTCGTACTACTGGCCTTCTTCCTTGTATCATTGGACATTAGGGCAGCTGCGACTTCATCCATCTCAAGGGTCTCCTTCCCGTACAAGAGAGTCGTTACTAGGTGATCATATGATTCTGGGAGCGACGATAGCAACAGTAACTATCACACCCCGTTCACCCTGAATCGGAGCGGTGACCGAGTTAACACCGGTTAACCCAAACCTGCCAGGATCATCAGATACTGTATTCCACCACAGCATACACACACTAACATTAATTCATCAGATCAGCGGAAGACTAAGTTTTACCTGTAAATAATTCCCATATACTTGATACTCAAATGGTGATACAATAATTATATACATTTGGGCCCGAAGGCATGATATATATACACAAAAAGAATAAAGTTCAAATATCAAGTATATACAGGAAATCATCCAAATCATCAGAGTACATAGCTCGGCTCGGTATCAAGGCTGGAGCTCAGCTCGGCATCAAGGGTTGTGCCCAGCTCGGCATCACATAGAAGAGCTCAGCTCGGCCTCAGAAGTGGAGATCAGCACGGCCTCCAGGGTGGAGCTCAGCTCGACCTCAGAACTGCTGTCCCGCAGCACAGCTCTCGCACACGCAGTCAGCGCCGTGCTCTAACTCCTCAGGGGTCCACCAATCCTCTTCAGGAAACTCGACTGTGGGACCCACCCCATGCTCCTCAGATGAATGACCTGCAAAATCATCTAAAAAGGGGGTGTACACGTGGAATGAGCTCACTAGCCCAGTAAGTAGAGAGGTGGACCACACACAATAGTCCACACATCACAACACATCATATGCACTACATGCCATGCTATACATTTTAATTCACATCCACCTAAGCAACATTACTAAGTCTTTGGTTTAAGTGCTACTACAACCACAGTGCGCGTATACTCCGGGTACGAGCCGTGAACTCCCTCCCGCGATACGCCCATAGGGCTGTTGGAGAAGGCCCACCGTGAGTACTCAGAAAAATAAAGACAATGCCGTCCACCGGCTCTCAACAGAAATGTAAATAACTGAAATAAAGGTGCTGACTCCAGCAATTTAAAAGCAGTACGATTGGCCCTCTTGAATGTACCACCGGGGTTGTCGGCTGTCCTACATGACTCGCCGGGCGTAATGCCTAACCACCATAGTGTCCGACAACCGCGACCCCTGCTTCCCCCCAAATGGCAACCCAACACCTTAACCCCTGTTGGGAAGGGTCGTAGCATGGGATGGTGAGAATCCTAATACCGCATGCTCCTATATGACAGTACGACTGCATAGTGCCTCCGTGTCCCATACCACGGGCCACCAATGCATTCGTTTCCAAGCCGACAACGGCATCTAGTCTATCAATATATTGTGCACCATGATGTCCACATTCAACATATAAACATCTCATTCAATTGGCATTTGAAAAGTAAACATAGCATATATGCACATCAATGTGAGGAATGACTAATCTATATAGCATATTCATGATGACATGACTAGATTAGATATAGTTATATGAATGCCAAACAAATGCCTTGAAACAAGGCCAAACGTCCTCTCTCCACTTACTTGTAACGTACAAGGATTCCTGCTTGGTACGGGTGAGATCCGGAGCGAATCGGGTTGGATTTGGTGAACCTAACATAATTGAGTGGGGTTAGTACTTCACCATTTTAGAATCAAAATTAATGAAATCCGATGTTAAAATCGTGTTTAGAACGTCGAAAGAAGGTCACACGTCCGATTTGGGTTCGGTCGGACCTACGGATCACCTTCGGGGCCAAACAGGTGGGTAAGACAGGTGGGCTGTCTACCCGCCAGTTATACCCACCGGTTATGACCGGCGGGTACCTACCCGCCGGTTATACCCGCCGGTTGTACCCGCCGGTTTGGCCAGGGACCTCTGCCTTCTCAGGTGGGTACTCTCAGGCGGGTAGGTACCCGCCGGTTGTACCCACCGGTTTTGGATGGAATGACTCTGTCTCTTCTCCATTTTCTCCATCCTTTGGGGAATCAAATGGGGCTTTTCCCCACCCATTCTTCACACCCTTCAAGTCCTATAGGATGGTTCTAACCTAGATCTAGGTTAGATTCAAGTGAGGGAAACCATCTTACCTTCTTTGCCAAAAAATGACTTCAAACCCTTCAAATCACTTCCAACTCACAATGCTTCTTCTACCTTGTCAATATCTCTTCAAATCCTTCAAGATCAACACATAAATCATCTATTAAACCTTAGATCCATCATTTCAAAGGGTATTTACAAGATCTCCAGAAACCATACTCGAATCAAGGGTTTAAAGCTTGGGTATGGCGAATGTTCATAAAACCCAACTTTTCTTACCTCCAACTGTAGATCTAGAGTTGAAGATTACTCTCCCGGCACCGGAATGGCAAGATCGAGCTTCGGCGCCACTGAAATCCTTCCTTTCCTCCTCTTCCTTTCTTCTTCCCTTTCTTTTCTCTCTCCTCTTTACTTTTCTCACCAAACGTACGAGGGTAATAAATGGAAAGAAAAGAAATCATAAAGCCTTATATACTATTCCTAATTAAGTGAATAGTCTTGGATGGGTCACTCAGGTGGGTGGGTGTACCCACCTGTTTTACCCACCTGAGAGCCAAGACTCGGGATTTTGACCGGGTTCGGACCTCTGCTCGAACCCCACCCCAGGCATACGATGTAGCATACGTATATACCTTAAAATACGGATATAATACCTGTTTTATCCGTACATAGCCTTATGGTAGGTGCACGTACACGGTTTGGGAACTCCCGTCTCTTCTGGCACTGGCTCGGACTTGTCGGGCCAGCCGGTGTTTAAGGTCACCCGTGCCATCATAGCCCATAAGGAGCCCGCTCTGATATCCTCTGGCTCGGTTCCTGCATGGTTAAACCGGTTCAATCGCGAAATCAGACCGGGTTTAAGAAGCGGGGTATTACATTACCCCCCCTTCTGAAAAATTTCATCCTCGAAATTGCGTACCTGTTTGATAAAAAAGATGAGGGTACTTGGCTCGCATTTCTTCTTCTACCTCCCAAGATGCTTCTTCAAGTGAATGATCAGCCCATCGCACCTTTACATAGGAAATGGAGCGGTTGCGAAAGGTTTTCACCTTCCGATCCAAGATTTCAGCTGGCTGTTCTGTGTAGGTCATATCAGTTTCTAGGTACTCTGGTTCCACGGGTAGTACATGAGATGGATCATGCACGTACTTCTTCAGCATGGATACTTGGAATACATTGTGAACATCCCCAAGCGAAGGTGGCAGAGCAAGCATGTAGGCTACTGAGCCAACCCGGGATAAGATCTCAAATGGTCCCATGTATCTTGGGCTCAACTTCCCCTTTCTGTGAAACCTTTGCAAACCTTTAGTAGGAGAGATCTTGAGAAATACCTTTTCTCCTGGCTGAAATTCAATCTCCTTCCTGCGGGTGTCCGCATAGCTCTTTTGACGGGACTGAGCTGCTTTAATCCGTTCTCTAATAACATCGACTTTGTCGCAAGTCATTTGTATCATCTCAGGTCCTAACATTCGACGTTCGCCTACCTCATCCCACTACAAAGGAGTTCTGCACTTTCTGCCATACAATGCCTCATATGGAGCCATCCCAATTGTAGCTTGGTAACTGTTGTTATATGCAAACTCCATAAGAGGTATATATTCTTCCCAACTGCCACTCATCTCCATTGCACATGCCCTGAGCATGTCTTCTAATATCTGTATGGTTCGTTCCGACTGACCATCCGTCTGTGGGTGAAAAGCTGTACTCAAATTCAGTTGCGATCCCAAGGCACGCTGTAAGCTTTTCCAAAATCTGGAAGTGAACCTCGGGTCCCTATCTGAAACAATGCTCACTGGCACTCCATGTAAACGCACTATGTTGTCCATGTAAAGTTGTGCTAGTTTGGTCATGGAGAACTTGGTCTTGATAGGAATGAAATGAGCAGTCTTGGTAAGTCGGTCCACAATCACCCATATCGCATCCATTCCCTTAGGTGTACTTGGTAGTCCGGTGACAAAGTCCATTGTAATTCTTTCCCACTTCCATTCTGGTACTGGGAGTGGCTGAAGGGTACCATAAGGTCGATGCCTCTCAGCTTTCACCTTCTGGCAGGTAAGACAAGTCGCCACATACAAAGCTATGGTGACTTTCATGCTTGGCCACCAGTAACTCTGTTTGAGGTCTTTGTACATTTTGGTACTTCCTGGGTGGAGTGAGTACTCGGAGCTATGTGCTTCTCTCACTATCTTATCTTGTATATCCAAATCATCGGGTACACACAATCTGTCTCGAAACATCAATGCCCCATCACTGGCTAAAGTAAAATCTGGGTCGTTCATTGTTTGGTCTTGAACCTTAACTCTAATCCGCTGCAATTCAGGATCCAAAGGTTGCTTCATTATCACCTCTTGCCTAATTGCCGGATGCACCTGTAGAGCCGACAAGGATACCGTCAACCATTTAAGGTTTTCTGGTTGAGGTTCAAGCTCTAAGGTTGCCCCTTCATACAAGAGGGTTTCATCCATTAGCATCGCCTCTTGCACAAGTGGTGAGCTGACTGCTAAGAATGAGAGCGACACAGTCTGTGTCTTCCGACTCAATGCATCTGCCACTACATTAGCCTTGCCGGGATGATACTGAATATCGCAGTCATAATCCTTCATGAGTTCAAGCCATCTTCTCTGTCTCATATTCAAGTCTTTCTAGGTGAAGAAGTATTTCAGGCTCTTGTGGTCATTGTATATCTCACACTTCTCCCCATACAAATAATGTCGCCAGATCTTAAGGGCAAAAATGACTGCGGCTAGTTCCAAGTCATGAGTGGGGTAGTTCTTCTCATACTTCTTTAGTTGTCGGGATGCATACGCTATTACCTTACCGCGTTGCATGAGAACACAACCCAATCCTACTTTGGAAGCATCGGTATAAATTGTCATTCCACCTGTGCCTTCAAGAATAGTCAGCACAGGGGCAGTCACCAACTTCTCTTTCAATTCTTGGAAGCTCTTCTCACATTCCTCTGTCCAGTCGAATTTCACACCCTTTTTAGTCAACTTGGTCATTGGTGCTGAGATCCGAGCAAAATTCTCGATGAAACGCCGGTAGTATCCAGCCAAACCCAAGAAGCTTCTAATTTCAGTAACATTCTTGAGGCTTTCCCATTCCACTACTGCTTTCACCTTAGCAGGATCTACCTCGATTCCAGCTTTAGACACTACGTGCCCCAGGAATCCAACTTGTTCAAGCCAGAATTCACACTTGCTGTACTTGGCAAACAACTATTGATCTCTCAATCTCTGTAACACCATTCTCAAGTGTTGAGTGTGCTCCTCCTCGGTCTTGGAGTAGATCAAGATATCGTCAATAAAAACAATTACCCATTTGTCGAGCACATCCTGGAATACTTGATTCGTTAGATCCATAAATGCTGCCGGCGCATTGGTTAACCCGAAAGACAACACTAGGAACTCATAATGGCTGTATCGAGTCGTAAATGCTGTTTTGGGTATATCACTACTCTTTATCTTGAGCTGATAATAGCCGGACCGAAGGTCTATCTTTGAAAATACCCTGGCTCCTCGCAACTGATCAAATAAATCATCAATGCGTGGCAATGGATACCGGTTCTTAATAGTTAGCTTATTCAACTCCCGGTAATCTATGCACATACGCAAACTACCATCCTTCTTCTTGACAAACAACACCGGGGCACCCCAAGGTGAAACACTTGGGCGAATAAACCCCTTCTCCAATAGTTCCTGTAACTGCATCTGCAACTCCTTCAATTCAGCTGGTGCCATCCTGTATGGAGCCTTAGATACTGGAGCTGCTCCAGGAGTCAAGTCTATGGCAAACTCCAACTCCCTATCAGGTGGTAAATGCATCAGATCATCTGGAAAAACGTCGGGAAACTCTTTAACCACCTTTATTTCTTCTAGAGGTGTAACTCTTGCATCAACATCGAGTACCGAGGCTATGAAACCCTGACATCCACTTTCTAGCAACTTTACCGCTTGGAGAGCGGAGACAAGGACCTTCCTCACCCTTTTCATTGTATCTGCTCGGTATGCCCACTCTTTCCCTTCGTCATCTGTTACTTTAATCAGCCTTTCCGCACAGATCACATTAGCTCGATGAGTCGACAACCAATCCATCCCCAATATGACATCAAAATTCTGCATATTGAATTTAATGAGTTGTGCATCGAAGTTCTTCCCACTAATCTCCACTGGGCACGGCCCATACGCTTCCTTCAACTGTGTGGTTTTACCCGTAGGCATACTAACAATCATTCCATGGTCTAGGATCCTGGGTGACATCCCAAGTTTCCCTACAAATCTCTTAGATGCGAATGAATGAGTAGCTCCTGAATCAAATAAAACATAAGCTGGTATGCCCGATATGGGTAGGATACCTAGTATAACAATGTATATAATTTCAGCAGGTCATCAATATGAATCATAATGAACTTCTTAATTTAAAATGTACCTGCTACCACTTCTGTACTAGCCTCAGCTTCCTCGGCTGATAGGGCATACATCCTTCCCTGCGGTTGACTACCTCTAGGTAAGGGAGGTCGGTAAGCAGAGGGCTGACTCGAGGGCAAGGCTGGCCGGGCCCAACAGTCTTTCACATAATGCCCATAGGAATGGCAGTTGAAGCAACGAATCTGAGACGTCGGAACTGGAGCGGGGCCCCTCTGCACTTGACCCGTTGCAGATGGAGGTCGAGGTGGCCTTGAAGCTGCAGGTGCCACACTAGGAGTCGGGCGAAAAGAGGTAGAACCCGAACCACCAACTGGCCTAGGAGGGTAGCCAGATGGCCTATAGGGCTGCCTATACATAGGCCCAGAACTGTATGATCCGCGGTAAGCCTTGGAGGAATTTCCCGCATCTGGGAATGGATTTGTTCTCTTCCACAGTCCAGGAGTGAGGGACTGTTCACCCTTTTGCTTATCTTCCATTGTTTTGGCCTTCTGTACAATCTGGCCATATTCGGTCAAATCCAAGACTTCAAGCACCGACCCAATAGATGCTTTTAGGCCTTTTAGGAATCTTGCTGCCTTCTCTTCAGCTGTTCGCATATGCCTTGGGGCAAAATGGAACAAACTTTCGAATTGTTGCTGATACTCAAGGATAGTCTTACCTCCTTGAGTTAAGGCCATGAACTCAGTCTCCTTTCGGTCTCTGAAACTGCGCGGATAGTGGTTGTCCAAGAACAACTCCTTGAACTGCTCCCAAGTAGGTTCTGGATGAGCAGCCATCAATATAGGCTTGGAGGCTTGCCACCAAGAATTTGCCTCTTTCTTGAGTTACAACCCAGCACAAATAAGTTTCTGGGCATCCGTGCACTCAAGCACCTCGAATATCTTCTCTAATTCTTGGATCCATTGATCCGGTTCCAGAGGATCACTCCCCACCTTAGAGAAGACCGGTGGTAAGTTCCTCTTGAATGACTCCACTACCCTTGACGTATTACTCGTCGCTGGGAAGTTAGGAGCATAGACAGGATAGTAGGGGTATGGAGGAGGCATCCCATGCTGAGGAATACCGAATGGTGGGATTGGAGGTGTACCCACTACTTGTGGTCCCGTTCTCGACCCTACAGGTGGGTCCTGCGGAGTGAGTACCCGGGGAGGTTGACCCGGTTGAGAAAAATCCAACTGTTGCTGGATGGCAGTCATAAATGCTTGTTGTTGCTGAAGCATTTGTTGCTGGAAAGCTTGTTGGGACTGCTGGATTATTGTAGCAACATCTCCCGGTGTAATGACCGGTGGAGGGTCCGGGAGTGCAGTCATAGGTGGGTCCCCATGTGCCCCACCCTGACCAAGGGTCTCTGGAGGTAGTGGAGGTGAGGTATGCCCCACAGAACGGGTCCCCCTGGGATTTTGTGGTCGTCCGACCCGACGAGGACCCCGCGAGGTACCTCGGGCATTACTACCGGATCTAGTACGTACCATCGTATCCTGGTACCTGGAACACATCACACACCATATTGATTAAACACCATAGAATTGATTTAGGCACACAATCATATACCATTACATGAGGTGTTGTAGTGTATGATAGCCTGTAAATAATTATAGCTCAATTCCATGATACAGGCAAGGTCCACAGCATACATGCCAATGGTCCCACTTGACCATAGCATATTAATCATAGGAATAACATCAATAGTGAAAATCAATGTAATCATG
>NW_024869420.1:0-19926 GCF_013358625.1 Macadamia integrifolia | reverse complement strand
AAACTTTTTACCATAAAGGTTGGAGAAAGAATATTGGACCAAGGGAATAGTAAGAATCACAAACAGTCAGTACCTCAGTTTGGATTGGAAAAGCACGGAGGGACTCCCTAGTCTACGCTAACTGATCTTCCAGGTGTGGCCTGTCAGGTGGGGGAGTAGAGGAGCTCATTTTGCCTATGGACGCATAAAGAGGTAGCAGAGAGACAATCGAAGGAAGAAGAAGATGAACAGTGTTTGAGGCACTATTCACTTTTAACAAGGAGATTAACCAAAAAATCTTGTTGAAACTGCATCGGCCAAGGGACGCATGGTAACATAGCATAAGCGAGGGAGGTGGCTGATTGATGCATAGGATAATTATCACCCAAGGTTTAAAATTTTTCAAAAAACAAAGAGAAGAGGTTTTCCAAAAGGGGCCTAATCCAAGGTAAGCTAATCTTGGAAATAGACCTGAATACGTGGACCAATTAAGGAAGGCCACAGGGAAAGTAAACCAACGATATTTTGGCTCCAAACTTTGAACCGATTGTTAAAAGACCGTTGGATGCTAGGGTCTACATAATCCACACATACTTTCGGCCAAGTAAAGGCGTCGTAAGGTGGATTCTGAGGGGCAATTGTTGACGCTAAAGTTTAAAAACGTGCACCTAGTGATGTGGCAAAGGCAATTTGGGTGTAAAAGAGATAGATGTGGGCTGACCGTATTAAGGATCCATTACCTATAAATGGTGCAACACCAATACAAAATGATGGTTGAGGTACGAGCATGAGAAGTGGCATCAATGGGAAAGTGTCAATAGTGTATTGGTGCATCACATCATGGGAAAGTGGGCTGATGATGTGCATGATGGAGCAGTTAATTCTCAAGGTATATAAGGAGAGTACACTGGCCGAGTTTAAAAAAAAATAAAAAAAAAAAGAACAACACACACAAACCCAACTACAATGCAACTCTTTTATTTCTTTTATGCTTTTCTTTTCCACTATTTAGAATTAGAGATGGTGTAGAACTCTTCTATCCTATTCCTTTTGAATTTTAGTCCACATGGTCTATCCGTTAGACTTTAGTGATTTGTATTCAAAACCCTTTGTGAGGAATGTACTACTGTTTATTCTCTCGTCCATCGGTGGTTTTGATATCCAAAAGTCCCTGGAGCTATCGGGGCAAGAGGAGAGCCCAAGTCGCTTGATCAAAGTCAGGTCCATTATTGAATCCGATCAAGAAGGATTCTGGCACACCCGCACACACACTAGTATTGTCATTGACCGTAACCCAGGGAAGTATTTCGTGCCAACAGTTATGTGCCATTACGTACATTTACGATGTTGGATGTGTGGGGCTTAGTTCTCTTGTGTAATAGCATTGTATTCTCGAGTAATATTGTCTTTTCTCTTCAACGAAATGTAAGTTGTACATTCTTTTTTTTTGGTATGGTAATGATGTGTGGATCTAATACAAGATTTTATTGTGTAAATGTAATAGATATTTTTTACATGCGATAAATATATACAAACCAGAATCGAAAGAAATTGTGCAGATTCAGTTTAAGTATTGCTTTTTAGAACTAATTCGGTTTTTGGTTCACACCAACACTCTATTGAGTCAAACCAAAACTGAATCAATTAATACCCTTAGTCAAAATGGTAGTGAGAATTAGCCCTATAAAGAAACCAAAATATCCTTATGTTGATCGGATCAAAGAAAGGTCAAACAACCTTAAAATTTGTTCAAACTTCCTAAATAAATGGATTTTATCATTAAAATATATATATATTTTTAAATATTTGAAAATAGTTTGAAAATAAATATTTGGCATATTATTTTATATAGATTCCATTTTTAGCCTCATGAGACCCACTTTCAAGTGGATTTTTTAGGATATCTTTTGGCCAAAGTGGTTCTCAATTTTATAAAAATGGTTTAATAATCGGAACAAGCTTCTCACTCATTTTGAATCACTCCTTGATCCGGGAAGATTTGTTGAGCGGCTTGAACTGCCATTTGGATTCGAAAAATCACATGAAGATCCAGTCGATAACGGACACGACTTCCAGCTTATTGTCTAAAGGTCGGGATGGCAATAGATCGAGGAGTTTGTTAGGGTGCCGATATAACCGATACGTAACCTCTGCTAGATCGTTGCATTTCAATCTTTATGGTGACCAATATTTGTTGTTTTTTATATAAGAAAACTTGACTAGAACAATAAGGGTATATAGTATTAAAAATTTTGGTTGGATCAATATCTATCTTTGTTTTGATAAACCAAATCATAAAATAATAAAATCAAGAATGCACGGGACTCAACTGGGAATGCGCGGGGCTTGGTCGAGAATGCGTGAGGCTTAGTTGTGTGCACGTGGGGCTTGGTTGCATGTACGCGAGGCTTGGTGGTGGGCATGCAGGGCTTGGTTGTGTGTACGCGGGGCTTGGTTATGTGCACGCGAGACTCGGTGGTGGGCATGTGGGGCTTGGTTGCGTGCACGAAGGGCTTTATTGCATGCACGCAAGGCTTGGTGGTGGGCACTTAAGGCAAGGCATGGGTGCTCGCGTAGATGGGATTTGGACACTCAAAGTGCGATAAACCAAATCATAAAATAAGAAAACAGAATGCGGGTTGGAATGGATTGATCAAGGTAATCAATATGGATCCATACAATGCCTCTGGACAGAAAATCACTGTTTTAGAGATGCCATGTGTCACTATAGAAATGCAATAAAATGTTATTTGCCTTTATCCCCTACGTAACAATATGGATCCATACAATGCTTGAGCATTTGTAGTTTCGGTTTCTCAATCTACCTAACGTTTTTTTGTCTTTTCTTTCCTATTAAATTGGCCTATTGTTCTTGATCAGATATTCTTCACTATTTGAGATGGAATTTAGGGTTAAGTTAAAGCTACTGAAGTAAATCTTTATTAGGTATCTTTCCTTTGTTGATGAATTTCTTCTGCCTATGTTCTGCTGAGCTTCCTTTTCTGAATGTTGGACATCTACTGTCAAGATTCTTTATTCTGAATTCCATGCAGGGGTTTGTGTGAGTGAAATATATTTTTATCATGAATTTTTTCCGGTCATATAAAGATCATATAAAGATCAAAGTCGCAAGGGTCGAAGATATGCAAGCACAACTACTTAGATCTACTTCGGGACCACCAACCTTAACCGAAAAAAAAAATAAAATTCTAGAACCATGTTAATTGGAGAGATATGGAGAGTGGGAGGAGGAAAAAGAAGTCAAAAAATTCTAGTACCATGTTAATTGGAGAGAGAAAGAGAGAGAAAGTATATATAGATAGGACTTATGAGGGGAGATCGTGGAGGGGAGAGTTTGTGGTAGAGAAGGAAAGAGGAGGAAAGTATAGATAGGACTTAGGAGGGGAGATCGTAGACATCATGAGAATTTGGAGGAAAGAAGGAAAGAGAAGTGAGTTAAGGAAAGTGGGGGAGTCTAAGAAAAAGGAGGAGAGTGCAGAAATTTATTTGTATATAAAAATAAATATAAATAAAGGGATACCAATTTAAATAAAAATATTGGGTAAAGTAGTCAAGTGAAAGATTTGCCACTTCGTGCTTTTATATAATAGTATGATCTAATAAAGATAACGTCTACATGAACACTATAGGATATAAATGCAACACAGGCTAACCTACAAGAGATAAACAAGGGTAAATTTAAAAGAAATGCGAGGGGCATTACATTGGTTCTCACCAACACTCAATTAAGCCAAACCAAAACCGAATCAATTTATACGGTTACTCAAAATGGCCGTGAGAATTGACCTTAGAAAGAGACCAAAATATCATTTGTTCCAACTTTGTGAATAAATGAATTTATCATTAAAATCATTGCTGTTAAATTTTTGGGACATTATTTTATCTAGATTCCATTTTTGGCCTCATGGAACCCACTTTCCAGTGGATTTTCTAGAATATCTTTCGGCCAAAGCGCTTCTAAATTTTATATAATGGTTTAATAATCGGAACAAGCATCTCAACTCATTTTGAATTACTGAATTTTTAGGTATTGATGCGGAAAAATTTGACTGGACTATCTTTCCTGCAGTTCCTGGTGCTTTGGCCGACCTGCACAGAAGAGATGACAGGGGAGAGTCGGGTTGACCCGACGGGGGACTCTCCGATGCCTAAGTTAGATCTTTCCACAGCAGATGCTCAAGGGAGCTTTTCAAGTAAGAGAAGTGAGTAATCGATCCTTTGTGATGGAAGCTTACCTTGGTATTTATAGGCTGCTGATGGAGGGCAAGTGGGAGACGATTGTGAAGAGTCTTGTTTAGGCGTGGAGTCCTCAAGGGTAGTGGCTCTGTGATTCTGGAAATATTCTTGGAATATTCCCCTCTTAACTCGAAAAGGCCAACCGTGTGATGTCATGATGACGTTTAGTGGATAGAGTCCTATCCTCCAGAATAGGGATTACGCTCCTTGAATGTAGGGGTAGACGAAAACACATATTTGAAAAAGTTGTTGTTGACGTCTGGCCGAGGTGGCAGCACGGTCAGATGGAGGCCGAGGTGGAAGTACGATCAGATGGATGCCGAGGTGAAGCGCAGCTGGATGGAGGCTGAGGTGATAGCGCGGCCTGATAGATGCCTAGGGGCAGCACGGCCTGATGGAGGCCGAGGTGGCAGCACAACCTGATGGAGTCCTAAGGGGCAGCATGGCCTGTTGGAGGCTGAGGTGGAGCACAGCCTGATGGAGGCCGAGGTATCTGCATAGCCTGGAAGATGCATAGGGGGCAGCACGGCTTGATGAAGGTCGAGGTGGGGCACAGCCTGATGGAAGCCGAAGCGGCAGTACAACCTGATGGAGGTTGAGGTAGAAGCACAACCTGATGGATGCCGAGGTAACAACACGGCCTAATATTGGCCGAGGTGATAGCATGGCCTGATAGATGCCGAGGAAGCAGCACGGCATGATTGAGGCCGAGGTAGAGCACGGCCTGATGGATGCCGAGGTAACAGCACGGCCTGATGGATGCCGAGGTAACAGCACGACCAGATTGTGGCCGAGGTGATAGCGCGGCCTGATGGATGCCGAGGTAGAAGCATAGCCTAATGGAGGCCGAGGTGGAGCACGGCCTGATGGAGGCCGAGGTAGCAGCACGGTCGGATGGAGGTCAAGGTAATAGGGCAGCCTGATAGAGGCCGAGAGAGCAGCACGACATGATTTAGGCCAAGGTGATAGTGCGGCCTGATAGATGCCGAGGTAGCGACTCAGTCCTTTTCAGGTTTACGTACATGCTTCAGCCGTGCTGAGGAAAGTGACATATTTTGCCTCCTCAAGGCTGGATACCTCAACTAGTATTTGAAGCAGAAATATGGTGGAAGCACGGCCAGATGGATGCCGAGGTGAAGCGCGGCCTGACGGAGGCCGAGGTGAAGCACGGCCTGATGGATGTCGAGGTGAAGTGCGGCCTGATAGATGCCGAGGTAGCAGCATGGCATGATTGAGGCCGAGGTAGTGGCACGACCTTATGGAGGTTGTGGTGAGAGCACAGCCTGATGAGGATGAGGTGGAGCACGGCCTGATGGATGCCGAGGTAACAGCACGGCCTGATGGAGGCCGAGGTGATAGCCCGGCCTGATAGATGCTGAGGTAGTGACTCAGTCCTTTTTAGGTTTGTGTACATGCTTCAGCCGTGCTGAGGAAAGTGACATATTTTGCCTCATCACCAGCCCCTCGCTCTAGCAGTTCGAATCGACCTGCTAGAGCATTTAATCCGATTCGAGATGCACTGCTTCCCTTTCTCAGTCGAGGCTGCTCAATCAGTTCGTGGCTATCGCTTGTTCGAAGGCAAAGGAGGCAAAGCACTTTTATGGGGGTCGAGAAGAAATGGCCTGAGGTGGCTAAACCCTTAGCCCTGCCAGAAGTGGTTGGATGACGTCAATATTTCTTCGTTTCAGGTTGGCTCAGACGATGCCATCTCGTTCCTTTAGGGTAAGATGCCCGGCTACAATGGAACGGACTATGAGCTGTGCGTTCCAGTCCATGCTACTCTGGTGTAGCCTTGCGGCTCGATCGATATTGGTGAAGAGGTGATCCAACTCGAAGGATTTTCTTTTGCTGAGCTAGGCTCATGGATCAGCCCCCCGAGATTAGCCTCATATGTATAGATCCATTTTATATAGATGTCTCCCTTGGTAGTGATGTATTTTGAGCGCTCGTGGAATAGCCCCCGAGCTCGGTCTAGTTGCTGCCAAGCTGGAGCGTTGTCTTTGTGCCTCATTGGTTAAGGTCTTTGAGTCTCCAGACTAGGGTCTGGCCTTATGGTGCCGAGCTTGAGCTCGGTCTTAGGCGCTACCGAGCTGGGGCACGGTCTTTGTGCCTCATTAGTTAAGGTCTTTGAGTTGCTAGACTAGGGTCTGGTCTTGTGGTGCCGAGCTTGAGCTCGGTCTTAGATGCTACCGAGCTGGGGCCCGGTCTTTGTGCCTCATTGGTAAAGGTCTTTGAGTCGCCAGACTAGGGTCTGGTCTTATGGTGCCGAGCTGGAGCTCGGCCTTAGATGCTACCGAGCTAGGGCCCAGTCTTTGCGCCTTATTGGTTAAGGTCTTTGAGTCGTCAGACTAGGGTCTGGTCTTGTAGTTCCGAGCTTGAGCTCAGTCTTAGATGCTGCCAAACTGGGGCCCGGTCTTTGTACCTCATTGGTTAAGGTCTTTGAGTCACCAGACGAGGGTCTGGTCTTGTGGTGCCGAGCTTGAGCTCGGTCTTACATGCTGCCGAGCTAGGGCCCTATCTTTGTGCCTCATTGGTTAAGGTCTTTGAGTCGCCAGACTAGGGTCTGGTCTTGTGGCGCCGAGATTGAGCTCGGTCTTAGATGCTATCGAGCTAGGGCCCGGTCTTTGTGCCTCATTGGTTAAGGCCTTTTAGTCGCCAGACTGCCTCATTGGTTAAGGTCTTTGAGTCGCCAGACTAGGGTCTGGTCTTGTGGTGCCGAGATTGAGCTCTGTCTTAGATGCTGCTGAGCTAGGGCCTAGTCTTTGTGCCTCATTGGTTAAGGTCTTTGAGTTCCAGACTAGGGTCTGGTCTTATGGTGTCGAGCTGGAGCTCGGTCTTAGATGCTGCGGAGCTAGGGCCCGGTCTTTGTGCCTCATTGGTTAAGGTCTTTGAGTCGCCAGACTAGGGTCTGGTCTTGTGGTGCCAAGATTAAGCTCGGTCTTAGATTCTGCCGACCTAGGGCCTGGTCTTTGTGCTTCATTGGTAAAGGTCTTTGAGTCACCAGACTAGGGTCTGGTCTTATGGTACCGAGATTGAGCTCGGTCTTAGATGCTGTCGAGCTAGGGCCCGGTCTTTGTGCCTCATTGGTTAAGGTCTTTTAGTCGCTAGACTGCCTCATTGGTTAAGTTTATTCAGTCGCCAAACTAGGGTCTGGTCTTGTGGTGCCGAGATTGAGCTCAGTATTAGATGCTGCTGAGCTAGGGCCTAGTCTTTGTGCCTCATTGGTTAAGGTCTTTGAGTCCCAGACTAGAGTCTGGTCTTATGGTGCCGAGCTGGAGCTCGGTCTTAGATGCTGCCGAGCTAGGGCCCGGTCTTTGTGCCTCATTGGTTAAGGTCTTTGAGTCGCCAGACTAGGGTCTGGTCTTGTGGTGCCAAGATTGAGCTCGATCTTAGATTCTGCCGACCTAGGGCCTGGTCTTTGTGCTTCATTGGTAAAGGTCTTTGAGTCGCTAGACTAGGGTCTGGTCTTGTGGTGCCGAGCTGGAGCTCGGTCTTAGATGCTGCCGAGCTAGGGCCCGGTCATTGTGCCTCATATGTTAAGGTCTTTGAGTCGCCAAACTAGGGTCTAGTCTTGTAGTTCCGAGCTTAAGCTTGGTCTTAGATGCTGCCATGCTGGGTCCGGTCTTTGTGCCTCATTGGTTAAGGTCTTTGAGTCGCCAACCGAGGGTCTGGTCTTGTGGTGCCGAGATTGAGCTCGGTCTTAGATGCTACCGAGCTAGGGCCCGGTCTTTGTGCCTCATTGGTTAAGGTCTTTTAGCTACCAGACTAGGGTCTGGTCTTACGGTGCCGAGCTGGAGCTCGATCTTAGATGCTGTCAAGCTAGGGCTCGGTCTTTGTGCCTCATTGGTTAAGGTCTTTTAGTCGCCAGACTGCCTCATTGGTTAAGGTTTTTGAATCGCCAGACTAGGGTCTGATCTTGTGGTGCCGAGATTGAGCTCTGTCTTAGATGCTGCTGAGCTAGGGCCTGGTCTTTGTGCCTCATTGGTTAAGGTCTTTGAGTCGCCAAACTAGGGTCTGGTCTTGTGGTGCCGAGATTGAGCTTGGTCTTAGATGCTGTCGAGCTAGGGCCCGGTCTTTGTGCCTCATTGGTTAAGGTCTTCTAGTCGCCAGACTGCCTCATTGGTTAAGGTCTTTGAGTCACCAGACTAGGGTCAGGTCTTGTGGTGCCGAGATTGAGCTCTGTCTTAGATGCTGCTGAGCTAGGGCCTGGTCTTTGTGCCTCATTGGTTAAGGTCTTTGAGTCCCAGACTAGGGTCTGGTCTTATGGTGCCGAGCTGGAGCTCAGTCTTAGATGCTGCCGAGCTAGGACCCGGTCTTTGTGCCTCATTGGTTAAGGTCTTTGAGTCGCCAGACTAGGGTCTGGTCTTGTGGTGCCAAGATTGAGCTCGGTCTTAGATTCTGCCGACCTAGGGCTTGGTCTTTGTGCCTCATTGGTAAAGGTCTTTGAGTCGCTAGACTAGGGTCTGGTCTTGTGGTGCCAAGCTGGAGCTCAGTCTTAGATGCCGCTGAGCTAGGGCCCGGTCATTATGCCTCATTGGTTAAGGTCTTTGAGTCGCCAAACTGGGGTCTAGTCTTGTAGTTCCGAGCTTAAGCTCGGTCTTAGATGCTGCCATGCTGGGGCCCGGTCTTTGTGGCTCATTGGTTAAGGTCTTTGAGTCGCCAGCCGAGGGTCTGGTCTTGTGGTGCCGAGATTGAGCTCGGTCTTAGATGCTACCGAGCTAGGGCCCGGTCTTTGTGCCTCATTGGTTAAGGTCTTTTAGCTACCAGACTAGGGTCTGGTCTTACGGTGCCGAGCTGGAGCTCGATCTTAGATGCTACC
The DNA here is from genome assembly GCF_013358625.1 of Macadamia integrifolia. Lineage (NCBI taxonomy): Eukaryota > Viridiplantae > Streptophyta > Magnoliopsida > Proteales > Proteaceae > Macadamia > Macadamia integrifolia. The sequence goes on along the minus strand of NW_024869420.1, from coordinate 10,871 downwards.
GAGCTAGGGCTCGGTCTTTGTGCCTCATTGGTTAAGGTCTTTGAGTCGCCAGACTAGGGTCTGGTCTTATGGTGCCGAGCTGGCCTCTGGTTGTTTTCACGTTCTTCACTGTGCGGACGCGTGCCTCTACTGAATCTCTGAGGTGACAGTTGGCATCTTCCTACCCTTGGTGGGGATTTATGTGTATCATGTGTCTCTGAGCTCCGAAGATGTTCAGAACGACGGGCTCTCCCAATCTGGGCAGGGATGGGACCTCAGCTGCGCCCCTTAGTAAGAGAGCGCGATGGTACCGAATAAATAGTTCACAAAGTTCTGGCCGACCCCCTTCTTGCTGTTGATTGAGGGGTGACGTGCCTGTTGGGAGATTCGTCATTGGGACGTCTGCTCGGAACAGGCTTAGGTGGTTGAGCTGAACTAGTTCCTGGCGCTGGAAGTACCGAGCCGAACTGACGTATAAAGTCCCTCACCAGCGCGTTTGTAACTAATACCTGCAACTGCAAGCTCTGCATCTGTTCTTCCATGTTCGGGTGAGTTACCCGGGATGATGGGACATGGCAGGATAGCTGAGGGTTCTGCTCGCGCTGATCCCCCTCTCCCTGGGCAGCTTTTGCATCGGGCCTAGTTTGCTGGGGTCCTTCTGAAGGGGTCTCTGCTGAGACATTTTCTTGCTCTGCCACAGGTGATGAATGGGAACGTCTAAGTGGTACTTCGCGAGTGGATCTTGCTCGCGTTGTCGTTGAAGAAACGACCTTCTCACTCCTTAATTGCATTGGTCCAACGTGACTTTTCGTAACAAGTTTCCCACAGACGGTGCCAATCTGATGTGGAAAAATTTGATCGAACTATCTTTCCTGTAGTTCCTGGTGCTTTGGCCGACCTACGCAGAAGATATGACAGGGGAGAGCCGGGCTGACCCGACGGGGGACTCTCCGATGCCTAAGTTAGATCCTAAGTTAGATCTTTCCACAACAGATGCTTAAGGTAGCTTTTCCAGTAAGAGAAGTGAGTAATCGATCCTTTGTGATGGAGGCCTACTTTGGTATTTATAGGTTGCTGATGGAGGGCAAGTGGGAGACGATTGTGAAGAGTCCTATTTAGGCGTGGAGTCCTCAAGGGGAGTGGCTCTGTGATTCTGGAAATATTCCTGGAATATTTCCCTTTTAACTCGAAAAGGCCAATCGTGTGACGTCATGATGACGTGTAGTGGATAGAGTCCTGTCCTCCGGAATAGGGATTACGTTCCTTAAATGTAGGGGTGGACGAAAACATGTTTTTAGAAAAGTTGCTGTTGATGTCGGGCCGTGGTGGTAGCACGGCCAGATGGAGGCCAAGGTGGAAGTATGGCCAGATGGATGCCGAGGTGAAGCGTGGCCTGATGGAGGTCGAGGTATCAGCACGGCTTGATGGAGGCCGAGGTGATAGCGCGGCCTGATGGATGCCTAGGGGCAGCACGGCTTGATGGAGGCCGAGGTGGAGCATGGCCTGGTGGAGGCCGAGGTGGCAGCATAACCTGATGGAGGCCTAAGGGGCAGCACGGCCTGTTGGAGGCCGTTGTGGAGCACGGCTTGATGGAGGCCGAGGTGATAGCCCGGCCTGATAGATGCCTAGGGGCAGCACAGCTTGATGGAGGCCAAGGTGGAGCACGACCTGATGGAGGCCAAGGTGGCAGCACAACCTGATGGAGGCCTAAGGGGTAGCACGGCCTGTTGGAGGCTGAGGTGGAGCACGGCCTGATGGAGGCCGAGGTATCTGCACGGCCTGATAGATGCATAGGGGGCAGCATGGATTGATGGAGGCCGAGGTGGGGCACGGCCTGATGGATGCCGAAGCGGTAGCACAACCTGATGGAGGCCGAGGTAGAAGCACGGCCTGATGGATGCCGAGGTAACAACAAGGCCTGATTGTGGCCAAGGTGATAGCGCGGCCTGATGGAGGCCGAGGTGGAGCGCGGCCTGATGGAGGCCGAGGTAGCAGCACGGCCTGATGAAGGCCGAGGTGGAGCACGGCTTGATGGAGTCCAAGGTAGAAGCACGGCCTGATGGAGGCCGAGGTAATAGGGTGGCCTGATAGAGGCCAAGAGAGCAGCACGGCATGATTTAGGCTGAGGTGATAGCGCGGCCTGATAGATGCCGAAGTAGCGACTTAGTCCTTTTCAGGTTTGCATACATGCTTCAGCCGTGCTGAGGAAAGTGACATATTTTACCTCATCAAGGCCGAATACCTCAACTAGTATTTGAAGCAGAAATATGGTGGAAGCACGGCCAGATGGATGCCGAGGTGAAGCGCGGCCTGACGGAGGCCGAGGTGAAGCACGTCCTGTTGGATGTCGAGGTGAAGCGCGACCTGATAGATGCCGAGGTAGCAGCATGGCATGATTGAGGCCAAGGTAGTGACATGGCCTTATGGAGGCCGCGGTGAGAGTGCAGCTTGATGAGGATGAGGTGGAGCACGGCCTGATGAATGCCAAGGTAGAAGCACGCCCTGATGGATGCCGAGGTACCAGCACGACCTGATGGAGGCCGAGGTGATAGTGCGGCCTGATAGATGCTGAGGTAGCGACTTAGTCCTTTTCAGGTTTGCATACATGCTTCAGCCGTGCTGAGGCAAGTGACATATTTTGCCTCATCACCAGGCAAGTGACATATTTTGCCTCATCACCATAGTGATGAGGCAAAATATGTCACTTTCCTCAACACGGCTGAAGCATGTACGCAAACCTGAACATGACTGAGCTACTACTATGGCCTCCTTCGTTTCGTGTCACCTCGGCCTCAATCAGGCCGCGCTATTACCGCGGCCTCCATCAGGCCGCGCTATTACCGCGGCCTCCATCAGGCCGCGCTATTACCGCGGCCTCCATCAGGCCGTGCTATTTCCTCGGCCTCAATCATGTCGTGCTGCTACCTCGGCATTCATCAGGCCATGCTCCACCTCGTCCTCATCAGGCCGCGCATTCACCGTGGCCTCCATAAGGCCGTGCTACTACCTCGGCCTCAATCATGCCGTGCTGCTTCCTCGGCATCTATCAGGCCGCGCTATCACCTCGGCCTCCGTCAGCCGTGCTTCACCTCGGCATCCGTCAGGCCGTGCTTCACCTCGGCATCCATCTGGCCATGCTTCCACCTCGGCCTCCATCTGGTCGTGCTGCCACCTCGGCCCGACGTCAACAACAAGGTTTCCAGAAACGTGTTTTCGTCCACCCCTACATTCAAGGAGCATAATCCCTATTCCGGAGGATAGGACTCTATCCACTACACGTCATCATTACATCACACGGTTGGCCTTTTCGAGTTAAGAGGGGAATATTCCAGGAATATTTCCAGAATCATAGAGCCACTCCCCTTGAGGAATCCACGCCTAAACAGGACTCTTCACAATCGTCTCCCACTTGCCCTCCATTAGCAGCTTATAAATACCAAGGTAAGCCTCCATCACAAAGGATCGATTACTCACTTCTCATACTGGAAAAGCTCTCTTGAGCATCTGTTGTGGAAAGGTCTAATTTAGGCATCGGAGAGTCCCCCGTCAGGTCAGCCCGGCTCTCCCCTGGCATCTCTTCTGTGCAGGTCAGCCAAAGCACCAGGAACTGTAGGGAAGATCGTCCGGTCAAATTTTTCTGTATCAGATTGGCGTCGTCTATGGGAAACTTGTTATGAAAAGTCACGTTGGACCAATGCAATTAAGGAGTGAAAAGGTCGTTTCTTCAATGACAACGCGAGCAAGATCCACTCGCGAAGTACCACTTGGACGTTCCCATTCATCACCTGTGGCAGAGCAAGAAAACGTCCCAGCAGCAACCCCTCCAGAAGGACCCCAGCAAACCCGGCCAGATGCACAAGCTGCCCAGGGAGAGGGGGATCAGCGCGAGCAGAACCCTCAGCTATCCCACCAAATCCCATCATCCCGGGTAACTCACTCGAGCATGGAAGAACAGATGCAGAGCTTGCAGTTGCAGGTATCCCTACAAACGTGCTGGTGAGGGATTTTATACGTCAGTTCGGCTCGGCACTTCCAGTGCCAGGAACTAGTTCAGCTTAGTCGCCTAAGCCTGTTTTGAGCAGACATCCCAATGACGAATCTCCCAACAATAGCGTCACCCGTCAATCAACAACAAGAAGGGGGTCAGCCAGAACTTCGTGCACTGTTCATTCGGTACCACTGCGCTCTCTTTCTGGGGCACAGGCGAGCTCCCGTCCCTGCGCAGATCAGGAGATCCCGTCGTTCTGAACATCATCGAAGCCCAGAGACACATGATACACATAGATCCCCACCCTGGGTAGGAAGACGCCAACTGTCACCTCAGAGACTTAGTAGAGGCACGCGTCCGCATAGAGAAGAAAGTGAAAACAACCAGAGGCCAGCTCGGCACCACAAGACCGGACCTTAGTCTGGCGACTCAAAGAACTTAACCAATGAGGCACAAAGACTGGGCCCTAGCTCGGCAACATCTAAGACCGAGCTCCGGCTCGGCACCACAAGACTAGACCCTAGTCTGGTGACTCAAAGACCTTAACCAATGAGGCACAAAGATCAGGCCCTACGTCGGCAGCATCTAAGACCAAGCTCAATCTCGGCACCACAAGACCAGACCCTAGTCTGGCGACTAAAAAACCTTAACCAATGAGGCACAAAGATCGGGCCCTAGCTCGGCAGCATCTAAGACCGAGCTCCAGCTCGGCACCACAAGACCAGACCCTAGTCTGGCGACTCAAAGACCTTAAACAATGAGGCACAAAGACCGAGCCCTAGCTCGACAGCATCTATGACCGAGCTCAATCTCGGCACCACAAGACCAGACCCTATTTTGGCGACTCAAAGACCTTAACCAATAAGGTACAAAGACCGGCCCTAGCTCTACAGCATTTAAGACCGAGCTCAATCTCGGCACCACAAGACCAGACCCTAGTCTGGCGACTCAAAGACCTTAACAATGAGGCACAAAGACTGGGCCCTAGCTCGGCAGCATCTAAGATCGAGCTCAAGCTTGGCACCACAAGACTAGACCCTAGTCTGGCGACTCAAAGACCTTAACCAATGAGGCACAAAGACCAAGCCCTAGCTCGGAAGCATCTAAGACCGAGCTCAATCTCGGCACCACAAGACCAGACCCTAGTCTGGCGACTCAAAGACCTTAACCAATGAGGCACAAAGACAGGGCTCTAGCTCGGTAGCAACTAGATCGAGCTCTGGTGGCTAATCCATGAGCCCTCAAAATACATCACTACCGAGGGAGACATCTACATAAATATAGATCTATATATATATGAGGCTAATCTCGGGGGGCTGATCTGTGAGCCTAGCTCAGCACAAGAAAATCCTTCGAGTCGGATCACCTTCCAACATCGATCGAGCCGCAGGGCTACACTAGAGTAGCATGGACTGGAACGCGTTGCTCATAGTTCTTCAGATAGTAGCCTGGCATCTTATTCTGAAGGAACAAGATGACATCATCCGAGCCGATCTGAAACGAAGAAATGTTAACGACATCCAACCACTTCTGATGGGGCTAAGGGTTCAACCACCTCGTTCGCCTCCAGTAACCTCCTGTTCTGGCTCTCTTGTTATCAACTCGACATCATTGGGATGGTCCTCCTCAGATCGGGCCATTTCTTCTCAACCCCCATGAAAGCGCTTTGCCTCCTTTGCCTTCGAACAAGCGACAGCCACGTCCTCGAACTGTTGAGCAGCCTTAGCTCAGAAAGTGAAGCAGTGCATCTCGCATCGAATTAAATGCTCTAGCAGGTCAATTCGAACTGCTAGAGCGGGGGGCTGGTGATGAGGCCAAATATGTCACTTTCCTCAGCACGGCTGAAGCATGTATGCAAACCTAAACAAGACTGAGCTGTTACTTCAACCTCCTTCGTTCTGTGTCACCTCGGCCTCAATCAGGCCGCGCTATTACTGCAGCCTCCATCAGGCTGTGCTACTTCCTCGGCCTCAATCATGCCGTGCTGCTACCTCGGCATTCATCAGGCCGTGCTCCACCTTGTCCTCATCAAGCCGCACATTCACCGCGGCCTCCATAAGGCCGTGCTTCCTCGGCATCTATCAGGCCGCACTATCACCTCGACCTCCTTTATGCCGTGCTTCACCTCGGCCTCCATCAGTCGTGCTTCACCTCGGCCTCCGTCAGCCTTGCTTCACCTCGGCATCCGTCAGGCCACGCTTCACCTCGGCATCCATCTAGCCGTGCTTCTACCTCGGCCTCCATCTGGTCGTGCTGCCACCTTGGCCCGACGTTAAGATCAATGTTTCCAGAAACGTGTTTTCGTCCACCCCTACATTCAAGGAGCGTAATCCCTATTTCGGAGGACAGGACTCTATCCACTACACATTATCATGACGTCACACGGTTGGCCTTTCCGAGTTAAGAGGGGAATATTCCCAGAATCACAGAGCCACTCCCCTTGAGGACTCCACGCCTAAACAAGACTCTTCACAATCGTCTCCCACTTGCCCTCCATCAGCAGCCTATAAATACCAAGGTAAGCCTCCATCACAAAGGATTGATTACTCACTTCTCATACTGGAAAAGCTCTCTTGAGCATCTGTTGTGGAAAGGTCTAACTTAGGCATCAGAGAGTCCCTCGTCGGGTCAGCTCGGCTCTCCCCTGTCATCTCTTTTGTGCAGGTCGGCCAAAGCACCAGGAACTGCAGGGAGATCGTCCGGTCAAATTTTTCCGCATCAGGTATGGTTTGAAGATTATGAAGTTTAAAAATTTTTGTAGAAAATTAATTAGGTTTGACGTGATGGACCTAGTCCATAATAAAGCTTAATAAAAATTAATTAGTAATTACGTAGAAGTGGAAATTATGACTTAATTTCTCTCTCCCTTTCTCTCTCTTCTTCATAAACTCTCGACCCTCTTTCCTACTCGAGGATCCTATCTCCTCGTTTCCACCATTCCATGATATAACAGATACGTAACAAACTATTGTGTTCTGATCCTCATTTGTTACCTGCTCTGCTTAATCGCTACATTTCGATCTTTATATATATATATATACATATAAGACTTGATTAGACCGATAAGAGTATTAAAAATTTTCGTTCGGACTAATATCTATCTTTCTTTAATTTGCTTTTTTTTTTTTTTTAAGACCAAATCATAATTTAAGAAAATAGAATGGGGTTTGGGATCGATTGATCAAGGTAATCAACATGGATTTGTTGTCCATACAACGCGTTTGGACAACAAATCACGGTTTCAGAGATGGACAGGATTCCTCTCCATGGAGCTTATGGACTATAGAGTGATCCCACAGCTGGGGTGACCTCGGGACGTGTGTCTAGATCCTCCCAACTGTGGGATCACTCTAGGGTCCATGGGCTTTATGGAGAGGATCTGAATCCTTTAGCGATGCCATGTGTCACTATAGAAATGCAATAAAATGTTATTTTCCCTTATCCCCTCCATAACAATTGGTTATAGTGGTTATACTCCTGACTCCGAAAATATTTTAAGCATTTGTAGTTTCTGTTTCTCAATCTACCTAACATTTTTTTTTTTTATATTTTCTTTCCCATTAGGTTGGTCTACGTACTCTATTGTTCTTGATTCCTTTGTGGATGAATTTACATTGAATGTTAATCGTCTTGGGGCATGATTCTTTGCTGATAATTAACTGAAATTTGTTGTGTTCATGCATGTTTTCTTCTGGCTATGTTCTACTGAGCTTCCTTTTTTGAATATTTATTCTGAATTGCATGCAGGGGTTTGTAAGAGTGAAATATATTTCTATCATGAATTTTTTCCGATCATATAAAGATCATATAAAGATCAAAGTCGCAAGGATCGAAGATATCGAAGCACAACTACTAGATCTACTTCGGGACCTCCAACCTTTTCCTAATCATATTGTTCTCACGGTTACAAGTTATAACAAACTTTTAGAAAACAAGAAATCCATCCAGTAGCATAGCAGAAGTACCTTAACCAAAAAAATATTCTAGAACTTCCAACGTGGACAAAAACGAAACCATAGTAGCACTAGAGCTCGTTACCGTATCTTAACTTCTTAAGCGATCCGCCGGATCTGGCCCAGCCCACGTGGCTCTTTATCTTATATATTCACTCTACCCCTCCAAACCTTTCTTTTTTTCTTTATAGCTCTCTCTCTCTCTCTCTCTCTCTCTGTAACGCCGTCTCTGTTTCTTGTTTCTGCTATCTTCTTTACAGTGCCGATTTCAGTCCGAAACCCTCTCTGCAAGGTCCAATTTTTAGTTACCCATTTATACAATTATCTTTTGTTACTGGTTTTCTAAAACTAATTTACAAGCTTCATTAATGGAGATTTAAACCAATGTTTATGATTTTCTTTGCCTTTTATCGGAATCCTTTCCTCTTCAAACCTTTTCTTTTCTTTTCTTTCTGCTTTGATTGATTCTGATAATGTGGGTGGGTTTTTGTTATTTCGCGTTGTGGGCTGTGGACCACTTTGGCCGTGAGAGATTTGTTGTTTCTGATTATGTAATCAGCATTATTTGTTGTTTTTAATATTTTCTGCTAGGATTTATCATACGTAGTGTGATGACATTTTCTGGTAGGATTTATCATAATTAAGTAGACTTTTTTTTTTTTTAATTGGAAATCCATGCACGCAAATTATATTAGGGAATCATTCAATTCTTGGTGTTCCATGTTTGTCTGGAGTGCAATATTCGTTCCTACATAGAGGGCATCGATGCAAGATTAATTAGCGTCTTTTTTACTTCTTTGCTGTACCTCAAACTGCGATCGTGCAAGAGATTGTCCCTTGCCTTCTCAGTTCAGAATTTACGATTACCTAAACTCTCTCTCTCTCTCTCTCTCTCTCTCTCTCTCTCTCATGTATATATATACTGATTAAAATAATTGATTCTCTCTCTCTTATGTATATATATACTGATTAAAATAATTGAATTGGTTTTTTAATTTGTTGATTATTTTCAGAGTCAGTCAATGGACGCACCAATGTTGCCTGCTGGATTTAGGTTTGATCCCTCAGATAGACAACTGATACTTTACTATCTGACGAGAAAGGTTAGAACACCTTGTTTCAAGGTCCCATACATCAAAGAAGTTGATGTCTATAACTCTCATCCGAGAGACCTTATTACTCAAGGTACTTGCCTACTCTTTTTTTCTTCAATATTTAACTCATCATTATAATAAATAATCTCTACTGTTCTTGTTCTTAACTTCTTATTATTATTGGTGGCCCGTGTGTAGCTCATGGCGGAGATGGATCATCATCATCCACAAGAAGAAATAAAAATATGAATCAATATTATTACTTTTTCACGCAGAGGAAGAGAAAGCATGAACAAGGAAAGTCTAGTAGGGCAAGTAGAGAAGTCAAAAATGGAGCATCGTGGAAGGCTAATAGTGGAGAACAGAATGTGAAAGATTACAAATCTGATAAAGAGATTGGTCTTAAGACGACTCTTGTCTATTATAAAGATAAAAATCCAAAGTCTAAAACCAACTGGATAATGCATGAGTATCGTTTAACGACCCAAGAATCCACACAACAGGTATGTATATTTAATTTTTTTTTTTAATGTTATTCTTCATCGTATAAATGTTGTTTTCTTATAGTGCATCATGAACTAATTGATTATAATCTCTTATGGAGTATTCTGTTATTCCTCATTTCAGCCATATGAGTGGGTAATATGTAGAGTTTATAAGAGGACTTGGGGGGTGAAGAATAAGGAAGTTGGTAAAGACTATGAAGACATGCATCAAGTTCTTACGATTGATCAACAAGAAAATGGAGTACAACTACAACGACAAGAGGACAGAGACTCCATTAATAATCAGGAAGGTGATGATGGCGAAGATTCGTGGTCATACTATATGAGTCTCTTGCCATCGCATATTGAAGAAGATTTTTCTGAAGTAGTCAGCCATCATGGTTTGAGCAGCTCTATACAATGAAGAAATGGGTTAATTAGAATTTGGTTTCCTGCTGATGGCAATGCCGAAGGTGGGTTCTAGATTTATTTTTTTTCTCTTGTTGGAGGCATAACTAGGGAGCTGTCCTGACCTCCATGTTGAGTCTTTTGGTTTCTTGTACTTCTTGTTATTCATAGTGAAAACCAGGCTGAGCATCCACCCTGCTCCGGAGTTTTTCCCTACCTAGGGTTTTCTCCGTCATCAAAAGCTGTGTGTTTAAGTTTCCTCTTTTTTTATTTTTTATTTTTTATATATTTTTTATTTTCTTAGGTAGAAGCAGTGTGTTTATTTGATGCATATTGACAAGTAAGCTCTATGGTTGCCTATCTAAGGATCTATAACTCGACACAACCCAACTCGTTGGTCTAATAGAGAGATCAAACGGTACGGTACCACACATCAACAAGGATAAGAAACACGCACTTATGAAGGGGATCATGTATAGATTAATCCTTGAACAAGGACATGTGAACCAGAGCAGTAGACTTCCTGCAGCTTTCTCAAGGAAATTTAGACAATTAAAGAGAAGCTTCCTTGACTAAAATGTGTAAATAACATTTTATTATGTGGTAAAGTTTTGCATAATATTAGTTCATATTGGTTTCTTTTTATTTTTGATTTCCTATTGATGGTAATGCCAAAAGTTGATTTCCAGAATTTTTTTTTTTTTTTTATTTGTGAAATGGGTTTGCTAACATCTTTTATTATTTTCAGAGAATGATTTCTTAAATGTCAAAGAGGAACGATTGAATATATCATATGTAGTTGACATTTTCTTGTAGGAGTAAACTTTTTTTTGTCAATTCCATTCGATAATCCATGTAGATAAGCGAACCAGAGACGTTTGGACAAAGAAGAAGAAGAAGAGAAAAATGGTCTCTTATTCGATAACGTTGAGGAATCTGAGAAATTGTTGCTATTAGACAGAGA
>NW_024869419.1:0-19998 GCF_013358625.1 Macadamia integrifolia | reverse complement strand
AAATCTCCCCAGCTGAAGCAGCTCTTAATTGGCAAAATGAAAATGCCATAGTTCAAAACCAGTACTTGGAACGTATCCTTGCTACCACCCAACACACCCATAATACTGTTGGCCGGCATACTCAGTTGATTCAATCCCTGAAAACTGAGATGGATCAAGTCCATATGGAACTTGCTGGTATTGCTTCCTCGACCGCTGACACAGCTCAGGCCTTTGCTCTTATTGGCCAAAAAGAGAAACATCTACGGTTTCTTGAAGCCCATTATCATTCCACGTTCAAAGAAATTCTTGCAGTTCGACGTGGCATTGAAAAGTTCCAGTTCCATCTCATTGGACACAGGTTCCTAATTGAACTGGATATGTCAAGCTTCCCCCGAATGCTTGAGTTCCGTCAGAAACAGCTTCCTAATGATCAATTACTCCGGTGGGCTCAATGGTTCTCAAAGTGGTCCTTTGACATCAAACACATCAAAGGAACAGAAAATGTCTTGGCAGACTTCCTGTCCCGACCAACCTCTACCTTTTCGGTCATCCCACTCCTATACCCTTTAACTCCAGGAGCTTCATCTTCCTCCTCCTCAGCCACACCCCAACCTTTACCTGGCCATAACCTTTGCTGTAATATCCCTCCTCATCTTCCTCCTGAAATCCTTCAAACCCTAACCTATAAAGCCATCCTTACCTACAGTAAGCTCACAGCCATCCAGCTTCTCAGAATAGCCCTTCGACAAGAAGGTCTCTTTCTTGCTGGTTCTTCTTGCCACCCAGACTTCCCTTACCTCACCATATTCACATTCAATTCCTTCCATGACCTACAGGAATTACCCCTTATATATAAATGCTTCTTCTGGCATTTATGTACAGCCTACTCCATCGCCATCAGCTTTCCTCTTCAAGCTCTTTATGGCATGTGTTCTCGATGGTGTGATCCTATACACCCTCACCAGCCGAACCGCCCTATCCTCCAGTTTCTACAGCTCTTTGCTCCCATGGAAACTTGGTTGGATCTCTTCACCTCTCTTCTCCCACCAGATGATTCCCCTGATATACCCATGCACCACACTATTATCCTTTTCCATAGACCACCAGCAGTGTGTCAAATCACTGACCCTCCACATACCCTAAACCCCTGCCATGTCATTAACTACACAACAGACTACCATGTGTATGGAACAAAGCCCTATACTCTCTTCATCAATCGCCGACAACATAGATCAGAGTGGCGACAGTTTCTTCATACCATGTGCCAAGTCAATGATACTCAGCCCCATCAAGTTCCAGCTCCTCTTCTCCAGACTGTTGATTCTGCTTGGGAACTTCATCAGAACGGTCGTCTTCCTTGCCCTCGTCTGATCCCTCTCATGGATGCATATGACGACTGGCTCATTGATACGGCTGCCTTCTACCCATACAGTAGTTCATCAGATCCTGATACGGACTAAGTATGTACGTGTATTGCGTGTATGCATATATGTCGTAAGTATTGAGTATGTACGTGTATTGTGTGTATGCATATATGTCGTAAGTATTGAATATGTACGTGTATTGTGTGTATGCATATATGTCGTAAGTATTGAGTATGTATGGAGTATGTAGTGATGTATTGGGCAATAAGCAAAGGCCCCAATACTATCTCTCAGGACTTTTTCAAACTTCTGGCCTTGGCTTTGTCATTTCATGTGCTCTGGTGAAAAATAATACAAAGCTCCAAATTTCTGTTGGTACTCAAGAACTGGCTTTGATCCCTGAGTCAAAGCCATGAATTCTATCTTCTTCATGTCTCTAACACTCACAAGAAAGTAATTCCCAAACAAAACTTTTAAAAATTGCTCCCAAGTTGGATTAGGGTGCGTGGACAACATTATAGGTCTAGTAGCTCTCCACCAAGCATATGCTTTATGACGAACACCAGTGAGAATAAGAAAAGAATGGTATCAGAGCCTATCCCCTCCCCTTTCTCCGGCTAAGGTCCGTCTCCGGCGGCTGACCCTTCTCGGTTCGAACCTCTCTTAGTCCAACGGATGTTCTAGGCCACGCCCTATTGCAGGTTACTCCGTAGTTTCGGTTCTCTGGTGACAGAGAAAGAACCTTTGAGCGATGGGTTCTCAGGCCAAGGAGTGGCTGTTTTATACCCTGTAACGGCTCAGGTTGATCTGTCTCTGAGACCTTGAACTCCGGGGGTCCTGATCGGCCTCGACTAGGCATCTGTTGATCTAATTGAGTTTCACCGACGGGAAGTGCTGCTCGGATTTGGATTCTTACCTCCTTTACGGTATGTCTCTTTCCCGACGTTCTACTTCTTCTCAAAGTTCTTCTTCGTCTTCTTCTTCGACCCCTTCTTCTTCCCGGTCCTCTTCCTTTTCTTCTATCGAATCCCTCTATGAATTTGATTATCTTCCTGATGATCAAATCATCCCTTCAACCCCTTCTCCTCTGCTAAACCCATATACTGTCTTCCCAAAGAAGACTTCTTCCTCTACTACTTGGAAAACCCTTCTAGCCCCTAGGAAGAAAACCCCTCCGGTAAAGGAACTTGTTCAGGCTTCCCGATGTGAACTCCATCACATCCCTGCCACCACGAAAGAACAACTGTTCACCTTGGAGATCCCGACCAACTTCATCCCTGATTGGCAAAACCAGGGTTATACCCATCTCCACTTTGGTGCAATCAAGTTTGCCCTTACTTTCCATGGCAGGAAAGGCCTTCCCGTGTTCTCCCGCATAGCTCTTCTAGACAGTCGTTTTCTCCGGTATGAACATGCCGTGATTGCTACTGTTCAGACCACCCTGAACGCAGGAACAATCTTCCTTACCTTGTACCCTAACTTCAACATAGCTCTAGCAGATCCTCTTCTTCCTTCAGCCCTAAAGTTTCAGATCCAAATCTCTGGATCTCCCCTTGCCCCTACGGCTTTAGCAGGTACTATCCACTATCAATTGGCTTATCGGTTACAAAACCATGCCTTTGATCTTTCGAAAGGACAATCTGCGGATGCTCTATTCCTTTCGGTGGACTCTGACCATGTTCCTAGCCTTACCTATGTCCCCAGACAAATTCCAAGAGATGACCTCCTTCGCCTCTTACCTTCTTCTTGGGTTACGGCTTATGAACAGCAGATGGCTTCCCACCAACCTGCTCCAGTAGAACCCCTCCAGTCTACAGACCCACAGTTCATCACTCACCCTTCTGGTGAGGTTGAAATCCGGTTTCCCCCTCCACAACCATTACAATCTCCTTTCCCTACCCAGTTTACGGGCATGATTCAGGAAAAGATTCCGGTCAAATCTTTTGATGCTCAAGGCAACCCAGTTTACTACTTCTCCAATCCGGTCACTGGTCACAAGTATTTTGACCTCTGTGACTGTGATGATTGTCTCCAAGACTCTGAAGATGATACACCCTATCGACCCAAAAGAAAGTCCTCCCAGACTATTCTAAGGGAACGGTATGAGTCAGGAGATACCACAGTTGGACCCTTAAGCACAGAAGCCCGGTATCCTTTTATGGTTAAATATGGAAACCCTCCTCCGGAACCATCCTATGTTCCACCTCCTTCTCCGGTTTGTAAACCTCCACCCAAACCACCGTCTCCTATGGTTCCCCCTTGTTGCATGTATGCTCCAGGATCTACTTCTTCTTCTTCTTCTTCTCCTGTGAAGAATTTTCCTGGTCCTACAGATTATGGTCCTGATTCTCATGGTATCCGTCATGTTTGGAAAGTTAAACCTCCTATTCTCCCTTCTGGACAACCAAAAGAAATCTCCCCAGCTGAAGCAGCTCTTAATTGGCAAAATGAAAATGCCATAGTTCAAAACCAGTACTTGGAACGTATCCTTGCTACCACCCAACACACCCATAATACTGTTGGCCGGCATACTCAGTTGATTCAATCCCTGAAAACTGAGATGGATCAAGTCCATATGGAACTTGCTGGTATTGCTTCCTCGACCGCTGACACAGCTCAGGCCTTTGCTCTTATTGGCCAAAAAGAGAAACATCTACGGTTTCTTGAAGCCCAGTTGCACAGTTTACAACAGGCTCCACCTCAGGCAGCAACATCTAGTCGTCAGCAGCCTCTTCCATTAACAGTTCCCAGTATGGCTCCTCAAGATCCATTTGCCATGTATACCATCCCGGCGCCTCCGGTAGTTGCTTCCCAGAGATCTTTTCCCCTTGAAGAACTAAAAGCATTACAACGTCAGCAAAGGAATCTGAACCCCAGGCAACCGCAGCAGAAACAAAAACACCCAACCTTGGATAAACTTTCTCCTCCACCGTTCCAACCTTATCCTATGGTTGTCTCTTATCCTGCACCCACACCACCTATCCCGAGCTATCCATCACCCTTACCTTCACCTTCACCTTCTCCACCTCGAACTAAACCTAAATATCCTCCTATAGGTGCCATAACTCCTTCTGGTGATGATGTTCTTACGGATCTTCTCACCACCTTAGCTCTTCAAGACCCCATTCCTGTCCCTTCTTTCATGAACACAGGCCAAGATTCCCCTACACCTTATCCTGCACCTCCTACTGTTGATGAGATGGATGGTGATCAGGATGACCCCATGGTCCATAATCCTGAACCTGCACCACAGCCCCCTCCAACATATGCTCCATTTTCCAACCAAGATCCTAAACAGTTCTTTACCTTGGACGATGTCCCTGTCTCTAAGTGGGCATCTAAGTTTGCTGATTTCCATGCCTGGATTAATGCTGAACTTCTTCAAGAAGGTGCTACCTCAGTCAGTGTTCTGACTAAGTTTGTTGCCAGACTTCAAGGAAAACTCAGGGAATGGTACTTAGCTCTTGGTGGTTATCGGCAATTACAACTTGTTCAACTCCCTGAAGGCCAGTTCATTACTGTCTTATATCAAGAATTTCTTGGTCCTGTCTCGAATGATATTACAAAAGCTCGTGAAGAGTTTTTACAGTTAAAGTGTTGCTCGTTAGCTCGTTCAGATCTCGACAAACACTATATCCGAATGACAGACAGGTTCCATAAGATTGGTGGCCTTGATGATGAGAACCTCAAACAGATCTTCCTGAATTCCCTTCCAGATCCTCTTGGTGCTGATACACTACAGTTCCTACGCAATCAGAACATTGCTCTAGCCTCTTGCAGCATCGGCTCCCTATACAGTTTTGCTCTCACAGCCCTTGACAAACTCTGTAATGTCAAGAAAATCTGGAAAGAATTACAGTCCAAATCTGATAAAGTGTCCTCTGCCTGTGACACTTCCTGGATGAAGATAAAGTGTAAAGGTTCTGATCACAACTGTGATTGTCCGACAAAGAAGCCTTTCCACCACAAGCAGTTCTTTCACTCCTCCAGAAAGCACAAGAAACGGTTTCCGTTTAAGCCCTCCCGGTATAAACGGTTTAAGCCTCAGTGGAAATTCCTTCGGAAAAAACAATTTCGAGGGAAAACCAAGAATACTTCTTGCTTCATCTGTGGAAAAGATGGACATTTCGCAAAAAATTGTCCTAACCGAAGTAAGAAAGACAAGGTGCTACATATGCTTGCCTCTCTCCATCATGATGATCTACAAGATGCTGATCTTGAATCTCTGTATTCCTTAGATGCAGAGCCTACGGATCTCTCCCTCTTTGCTATAGATTACCCAGCTGAGGTTGATCCCCAACACCTCACAGACTCAGACCCAGAGTCCTCCTATTCCGAGTCCGAGGAATCCGATCCCCTCTACCAGGTTATCCCTTTCCTCTCCCAGCAAAAAGAACCAACACCTCTTCCATGTCAGTCTATTACCTTACCTCATGCAGCAGTCACCCTTATTCCTGAACCATATGCTAAACCTGTACCTCTAATAGCCTTTTTAGATACAGGTGTTGCAACAACCATTTTGTCCCCAAAGATCCTTCCTACCCATTTCTGGAAACCTCAAGACCCTGCTTTGCCATTTTTAGCAGCTAATGGTGAAACCTTCTATATCACCCTAGTTACTAGAAAACCTGTTAAAATCCAACTTCTTCCAACCCTTTCTTTCTCCCATGTTATGTTAGGATCCCAGTGTCCTGGAAAAGACCTCATCATAGGTTTTGATGTCCTGAGTCATCTTCCCCTTAAATGGACTCCCCAAGGTCTTGTGTATAAACAACAACTTCTCCCCTGGTCCCCTTTTTCTAACATATTTCTTGCAGGAACAGGTCCCACTTTGTTTGATGAATTTAAAGGAAAACTTCTGCAGACCTCTTGTGCAGACTCTCATACTGAATTCCTCACAAAGTGTCCACATCCTCTCTGGCAGAATTCAAAGTTCTTCATCTCCTTACCTTTTAAGAAGAATGAAGATGTTAATCCAACAAAAGCCAGTCACCCTGGAATGCCCCCTGAACATTTGACACTTGCAGTCCAGGAGCTTAGCCAATTACAAGCTCAAGGTTTACTTGAACCTACTGTGTCTCCCTGGGCATGTCAGGCATTCTATGTAAACAAAAGAACAGAACAGATCCGTGGAAAAATGAGAATGGTTATTAATTATCGGCCTCTGAACTTCTTCCTGGCTGATGATAAATTTCCATTACCAACCCGTCCTGCTCTATTACTTCAGTTAGCCTCAGCAACTGTCTTCTCCAAGTTTGATCTAAAAGCAGGCTTTTGGCAACTTGGTATTATTCCTGAAGATCGACCAAAGACAGCTTTCTTACGACATATATAAATGTCGGGAGTGTCGGCATACGTACAATACATCACTACATACTCCATACATACTCAATACTTACGACATATATGCATACACACAATACACGTACATACTCAATACTTACGACATATTTGCATACACACAATACACGTACATACTTAATCCGTATCAGGATCTGATGAACTACTGTATGGGTAGAAGGCAGCCGTATCAATGAGCCAGTCATCATATGCATCCATGAGAGGGATCAGACGAGGGCAAGGAAGACGACCGTTCTGATGAAGTTCCCAAGCAGAATCAACAGTCTGGAGAAGAGGAGCTGGAACTTGATGTGGCTGAGTATCATTGACTTGGCACATGGTATGAAGAAACTGTCGCCACTCTGATCTATGTTGTCGGCGATTGATGAAGAGAGTATAGGGCTTTGTTCCATACACATGGTAGTCTGTTGTGTAGTTAATGACATGGCAGGGGTTTAGGGTATGTGGAGGGTCAGTGATTTGGAGCACTGCTGGTGGTCTATGGAAAAGGATAATAGTGTGGTGCATGGGTATATCAGGGGAATCATCTGGTGGGAGAAGAGAGGTGAAGAGATCCAACCAAGTTTCCATGGGAGCAAAGAGCTGTAGAAACTGGAGGATAGGGCGGTTCGGCTGGTGAGGGTGTATAGGATCACACCATCGAGAACACATGCCATAAAGAGCTTGAAGAGGAAAGCTGATGGCGATGGAGTAGGCTGTACATAAATGCCAGAAGAAGCATTTATATATAAGGGGTAATTCCTGTAGGTCATGGAAGGAATTGAATGTGAATATGGTGAGGTAAGGGAAGTCTGGGTGGCAAGAAGAACCAGCAAGAAAGAGACCTTCTTGTCGAAGGGCTATTCTGAGAAGCTGGATGGCTGTGAGCTTACTGTAGGTAAGGATGGCTTTATAGGTTAGGGTTTGAAGGATTTCAGGAGGAAGATGAGGAGGGATATTACAGCAAAGGTTATGGCCAGGTAAAGGTTGGGGTGTGGCTGAGGAGGAGGAAGATGAAGCTCCTGGAGTTAAAGGGTATAGGAGTGGGATGACCGAAAAGGTAGAGGTTGGTCGGGACAGGAAGTCTGCCAAGACATTTTCTGTTCCTTTGATGTGTTTGATGTCAAAGGACCACTTTGAGAACCATTGAGCCCACCGGAGTAATTGATCATTAGGAAGCTGTTTCTGACGGAACTCAAGCATTCGGGGGAAGCTTGACATATCCAGTTCAATTAGGAACCTGTGTCCAATGAGATGGAACTGGAACTTTTCAATGCCACGTCGAACTGCAAGAATTTCTTTGAACGTGGAATGATAATGGGCTTCAGAGGTTTTGAAAGAGCCACTCTTGTAACCACAAACTGTTCTTGTAGAATCGGTGTGTTCTTCAAGGAGAATTGCACCCCAGTGAGTATCACTGGCATCTGTTTGGAGAATCCTACGTCCATCAGAAGGAATCTGTAAACAGGGAAGTCTTGTAGTTAACTGCTTCAGAGCATGGATGGCTACAGAGTGTTCAGATGACCAGGGAGGAGCATTCTTTCTCAAGAGTTGATGAAGGACAGACGTGTGTCTGATTTGTTGAGGAAGAAACTCAGTCATATAGTTGACTATACCAAGGAATTGTTGGACCTGATGTTTTGTCAAAGGACCATCAGGGAATTGCTGTAGAGAAGTAGCAATATGCGGCTGAAGTTCATATGTTCCTTTGGTAATAGTGACGCCAAGAAAATCAATGGTGGAGACACCAAGCTGCATTTTCTTTGGGGAAAGCATGATTCCATAGTCTTGAACAATCTGATGGAACTGTTGAAGGAGGCTTAGATGTTCATCCTGTGTAGATGAAAACAGAAGAATATCATCAATATAAATCAGGGCCTGATCTTGTATGGGAGCAAAGATTTGCATCATGGCACGCTGGAATATTGATGGAGCTGTCTTCAAACCAAAAGGCATAACTGTCCACTGTAAATGATGACCAGGGACACAAAAAGCTGTCTTTGGTCGATCTTCAGGAATAATACCAAGTTGCCAAAAACCTGCTTTTAGATCAAACTTGGAGAAGACAGTTGTTGAGGCTAACTGAAGTAACAGAGCAGGACGGGTTGGTAATGGAAATTTATCATCAGCCAGAAAGAAATTCAGAGGCCGATAATTAATAACCATTCTCATTTTTCCACGGATCTGTTCTGTTCTTTTGTTTACATAGAATGCCTGACATGCCCAGGGAGACACAGTAGGTTCAAGTAAACCTTGAGCTTGTAATTGGCGAAGTTCCTGGACTGCAAGTGTCAAATGTTCAGGGGGCATTCCAGGGTGACTGGCTTTTGTTGGATTAACATCTTCATTCTTCTTGAAAGGTAAGGAGATGAAGAACTTTGAATTCTGCCAGAGAGGATGTGTACACTTTGTTAGGAATTCAGTATGAGAGTCTGCACAAGAGGTCTGCAGAAGTTTTCCTTTGAATTCATCAAACAAAGTGGGACCTGTTCCTGCAAGAAATATGTTAGAAAAGGGGGACCAGGGGAGAAGTTGTTGTTTGTACACAAGACCTTGGGGAGTCCATTTAAGGGGAAGATGACTCAGGACATCAAAACCTATGATGAGGTCTTTTCCAGGACACTGGGATCCTAACATAACATGGGAGAAAGAAAGGGTTGGAAGAAGTTGGATTTTAACAGGTTTTCTAGTAACTAGGGTGATAAAGAATGTTTCACCATTAGCTGCTAAAAATGGCAAAGCAGGGTCTTGAGGTTTCCAGAAATGGTTGGGAAGGACCTTTGGGGATAAAATGGTTGTTGCAGCACCTGTATCTAAAAAGGCTATTAGAGGTACAGGTTTAGCATATGGTTCAGGAATAAGGGTGACTGCTGCATGCGGTAAGGTAAGAGACTGACATGGAAGGGGTGTTGGTTCTTTTTGCTGGGAGAGGAAAGGGATAACCTGGTAGAGGGGATCGGATTCCTCGGACTCAGAATAGGAGGACTCTGGGTCTGAGTCTGTGAGGGGTTGGGGATCAACCTCTGCTGGGTAGTCAATAGCAAAGAGGGAGAGATCCGTAGGCTCTGCATCTAAGGAATACAGAGATTCAAGATCAGCATCTTGTAGATCATCATGATGGAGAGAGGCAAGCATATGTAGCACCTTGTCTTTCTTACTTCTGTTAGGACAATTTTTTGCAAAATGTCCATCTTTTCCACATATGAAGCAAGAAGTATTCTTGGTTTTCCCTCGAAATTGTTTTTTCCGAAGGAATTTCCACTGGGGTTTAAACCGTTTATACCGGGAAGGTTTAAACGGAAACCGTTTCTTGTGCTTTCTGGAGGAGTGAAAGAACTGCTTGTGGTGGAAAGGCTTCTTTGTCGGACAATCACAGTTGTGATCAGAACCTTTACACTTTATCTTCATCCAGGAAGTGTCACAGGCAGAGGACACTTTATCGGATTTGGACTGTAATTCTTTCCAGATTTTCTTGACATTACAAAGTTTGTCAAGAGCGGTGAGAGCAAAGCTGTATAAAGAGCCGATGCTACAAGAGGCAAGAGCGATGTTCTGGTTCCGGAGGAACTGCAAAGTATCAGCTCCAAGAGGATCCGGAAGTGAATTCAAGAAGATTTGCTTGAGGTTCTCATCATCAAGGCCACCAATCTTATGGAAACGGTCTGTCATGCGAATATAGTGTTTATCAAGATCTGGACGAGCCAGAGAACAACACTTGAGCTGTAAAAACTCTTCACGAGCCTTTGTAATATCATTCGAGACAGGACCAAGGAATTCTTGATATAAGACTGTAATGAACTGGCCTTCAGGGAGTTGGACAAGTTGTAATTGTCTGTAACCACCAAGGGCTAAGTACCATTCCCTGAGTTTTCCTTGAAGTCTGGCAACAAACTTAGTCAGAACACTGACTGAGGTAGCACCTTCTTGTAGAAGCTCAGCATTAATCCAGGCATGGAAATCAGCAAACTTTGATGCCCATTTAGAGACAGGGACATCATCCAAGGTAAAGAACTGTTTAGGATCTTGGTTGGAAAATGGAGCATATGTTGGAGGGGGCTGGGGCTGTGGTGTAGGTTCAGGATTATGAACCATAGGGTCATCCTGATCACCATCCATCTCATCAACAGTAGGAGGGGCAGGATATGGTGCAGGAGGATCTTGGCCTGTATTCATGAAAGAAGGGACAGGTGTTGGATCTTGGAGGGCCAAAGTAGTGAGGAGATCTGTAAGGACATCATCACCAGAAGGGGTTATAGCACCTATAGGAGGATATTTGGGTTTGGTTCGAGGTGGAGAAGGTGAAGGTGAAGGTAAGGGTGATGGATAGCTAGGGATAGGTGGTGTGGGTACAGGATAAGAGACAGCCATAGGATATGGTTGAAACGGTGGAGGAGAGGGTTTTTCCAAGGTTGGGTTTTTCTGTTTCTGCTGTTGTTGTTTGGGGTTCAAATTCTTTTGCTGACGTTGTAATGCTTTTAATTCTTCAAGGGGGAAAGATCTCTGAGAAGCAGTAACCGGAGGAGCCGGTATAGTGTACATGGCAAAAGGATCTTGAGGAGCCATACTGGGAACTGTCAATGGAAGAGGCTGCTGTCGACTGGATGTTGCTGCCTGTGGTGGAGCTTGTTGAAGGCTGTGAAGCTGTGCTTCAAGAAACCTCAGATGTTTCTCTTTTTGACCTATAAGGGCAAAGGCCTGGGCTGTATCAGCAGTCGATGAGGCAATACTAGCGAGTTCCATATGGACTTGATCCATCTCAGTTTTCAGGGATTGAATCAACTGAGTATGCCGGCCAACAGTACTGTGAGTGTGCTGGGTGGTAGCAAGGATACGTTCCAAGTATTGGTTTTGGACTATGGCATTTTCATTTTGCCAGTTAAGAGCTGCTTCAGCTGGGGAGATCTCTTTCGGTTGTCCAGAAGGGAGAATTGGGGGTTTAACTTTCCAAACATGACGGATACCATGAGAATCAGGACCATAATCTGTAGGGCCAGGAAAATTCTTCACAGGAGAAGAAGAAGAAGATCCTGGAGCATACATGCAACAAGGGGG
Organism: Macadamia integrifolia; assembly: GCF_013358625.1. Taxonomy (NCBI): domain Eukaryota; kingdom Viridiplantae; phylum Streptophyta; class Magnoliopsida; order Proteales; family Proteaceae; genus Macadamia; species Macadamia integrifolia. Next base: position 8,260 of record NW_024869419.1, on the reverse strand, counting down.
GACCATAGGATACGGTGGTTTGGGTGGTGTAGGAGGTTTACAGACCGGAGGTGGAGTATAAGGTGATTTCGGAAGAGGGTTTCCATATTTGACCATAAAAGGATACCGGGATTCTGTACTTAAGGGACCAACTGTGGTATCTCCTGACTCATAACGTTCCCTGAGAATAGTCTGGGAGGACTTTCTTTTAGGGAGATAGAGGTCTTCATCATCAGAGTTCTGGAGACAATCATCACAGTCGCAGAGATCAAAATATTTATGACCTGAGACCGGATCGGAGAAATAGTAAACAGGGTTGCCTTGAGCATCAAAAGATTTGATTGGAATCTTTTCTTGCTGGATCATACCCTGAAACTGGGTCGGAAAAGGAGATTGTAATGGTTGTGGAGGGGGAAATCGGATTTCAACCTCACCAGAAGGGTGAGTGATGAACTGTGGGTCTGTAGACTGGAGGGGTTCTACTGGAGCAGGCTGCTGGGAAGCCATCTGCTGTTCATAAGCCGTAACCCAAGAAGAAGGTAAGAGGCGAAGGAGGTCGTCTCTTGGAATTTGTCTGGGGACATAGGTAAGGCTAGGAACATGGTCAGAGTCCACCGAAAGGAATAGAGCATCCGCAGATTGTCCTTTCGAAAGATCAAAGGCATGATTTTGTAACCGATAAGCCAATTGATAGTGGATAGTACCTGCTAAAGCCGTAGGGGCAAGGGGAGATCCAGAGATTTGGATCTGAAACTTTAGGGCTGAAGGAAGAAGAGGATCTGCTAAAGCTATGTTGAAATTAGGGTACAAGGTAAGGAAGATTGTTCCTGCGTTCAGGGTGGTCTGAACAGTAGCAATCACGGCATGTTCATACCGGAGAAAACGACTGTCTAGAAGAGCTATGCGGGAGAACACGGGAAGGCCTTTCCTGCCATGGAAAGTAAGGGCAAACTTGATTGCACCAAAGTGGAGATGGGTATAACCCTGGTTTTGCCAATCAGGGATGAAGGAGGTCGGGATCTCCAAGGTGAACAGTTGTTCTTTCGTGGTGGCAGGGATGTGATGGAGTTCACATCGGGAAGCCTGAACAAGTTCCTTTACCGGAGGGGTTTTCTTCCTAGGGGCTAGAAGGGTTTTCCAGGTAGTAGAGGAAGAAGTCTTCTTTGGGAAGACAGTATATGGGTTTAGCAGAGGAGAAGGGGTTGAAGGGATGATTTGATCATAATTGATGTGAACAAGGACAAAGAAGAACAAGCGGGACTCCTCTACCACGCAATAGATGTGGTTGCAAACAAATTATCCCATATCTAAATCCATGCAAGCACAGAGCAGAATAAAATTTGAAATTTAATTTAGATTCTAGACTGCTGGCCGTGGATGCAACCTCAGTTCCTCAATCAAAGCAGTCAAATCGGTGTAAGAAGACCCTCCTTCTCGGACAGCTCTTCTCGCCATCTCTTTGAGCTCCATAGCTCGAGCAATCATACGCTCTGCTTCTTCACCACCACCCATCAACTGCTCCACAGCCTTCTCTATGTCCTCTCTCTTCACTGCTGCCTTTTCCCCTCCTACAAATCCACTCCATTCATGAGCCCCTGTACTCACTCCAACCCGTAGCATTTGGGTTACCAGCTTCTCATTATAGAACTGCTCTGCAAATAAAGGCCAAGTGATCATGGGCACCCCTGCACTCACGCTTTCAAGCGTCGAGTTCCATCCACAATGGGTCACGAACCCTCCCACGGCAGGATGGTCCAAGATCAAAACTTGAGGTGCCCAATCCCTTATTAGCAAACCCTTCCCTTCAATCCTCTCTTCAAACCCTTCTGGCATCCACCTCTGCTCACTCTCATCCTTCGATCTCACAACCCAAATGAATGGGTAACCAGAAGCCTCGAGGCCCGTAGCAATCTCAAGCAGCTGAGAAGCAGTGAAACGGGCCACGCTACCGAAGCTCACGTACAGCACGGAATTGGGTTTCTTTGAATCGAGCCAACTCAGGCACGGCTGGTTGTCAGTGGGAGCACTGTTTCCCCTCTGAGCCTTGTCCACAATGTCTCTGTTTCTTAGTGAAACAGGGCCTATGTGCCATGCCTTCCTTTCTAAGACTTTCGTGTAGTGATCCGCATAAGCAGACTCCAACTCATAGAAGCTATTCACCAATACACCATAGCTCTTTTCCTCTGATTCTCTGATGCGTTGAAGCAAATTGCTCAGCTCGCTTGGTGTTTTCAAGTGTTCGGGCAACTGGGACCTCGTCAGCTTTATCTGGTCAGGAAGACCTGGAACAATGAAGGTTTGGGTCTCGGATTTAATGTTCTCATGAGGTGCATATCGATTCAAGTGGTTCGAGACGCAAAGAGAGAAGAAACTGGTGCCATGAAAAATGAGCCTGGGTATCCCAAGCTTGGCGGCGATGTCTGTTGCCCAAGGGAAGAACATGTCGGCAACAAGGCAATGAGGGCTATGTGTTTGAAGAAGTTCCTCTAAGGGTTTTTGGAGCAAGTTTAGAGCCTTGAAGAATTTAGGGGTCCAGTCAGGGAGATTAGTAAAGGAGCTTGCGTTCTCGCAGCCTTGGGGTAAGCCGACCTCTTCCGAAGGGAATGGGATGAGCTGAACAGAGATGTCTAGACCCAACTGGTTATCACGGTCGATGGTATTGGAGAAGAGGAGTGCGTTGAGGGGAGTAGTGATTATGGTGACCTTAACACCACGGCTAGCGAATAGCCTGGCCATGTCTATGGCTGGGAGCAAATGACCCTGAGCCATGAGGGGGAAGAAGAAGGTATGAAGTTGTTGCGGTTCAGGACCCATTGACTAGTTTAGATTGGACTGGATAAAATGAACTAAATCTAGCGAATAGAAAGAACTCTGATAGGAGAATTGGTGTTTTCTTTCTCTGAACTTTGTGCCTATGAGTGCTTCAACCCAATGTGAAGTTCATAACCGTATACATAAAGATAAACAGAGCAAGGTAGTGAAGTTTCTGATGATTGAAGCTAGAAAAAGCTAAGTGGACCCCGTGTGTGTGTTCTTTAAAATTGAGTGCGAAATAATTACGTAAGCACATGCGTCACGGCACATATCTCAAAGGATATTCCACGACAGTGTATTCGGCGTCGTTATAAACATTTGACCAGCACCCCTCATATTGACTCTCTCTCTCTCTCCCTCTCTCTTTCTGCTTTCGTTGAAGTAGACAGCTCTGTCGGATTATTTTAATGGAGACCAGGGAATCTTCATGTTCTTTAAGGGTGAATGCAAAATAATTAAATAAGCACATGCGTCTCCGACTCTCCGGCACAAATCTCTTAATGATTTTCCATGATCAGTGTCCTTTGGCGTCGTTATAAACGAAGGCCTCCTACCAAAAGAAAAATGTAATAAACAGAGACCAGCACCCCTCATATTGTCCAAAATATATCTTTAAGGGGAAGGACTGGCTAGAAGGATACCCAGTATCAGGTAAGCTAAAGACTAAACAGTATAGTATGTGTACAATATATGGTACATTTACAACATGAAAGTACAAATATTAAAAAAGTTGTTGGTTAGGTAATTTTGTTTCTAAAATTTTAATGTGCGTGTGCAATGTAATGGTAAATGTTTGAAGTGTGGGGTATGTAATATATTCTACATTTGCTGTCGTTATCCAATTTTATATGCTGGTGTCATATTTTGTCAGCATCTGAATTTGCTCTGTTTAGAGCAACTTTTTCAGCATAGGAAATTATTCTTTCTAACGCCTGACCCACTCTAGGCTTCATTTTGAATCATTTAATGAGTGATAGTGGAGAACCAGTGGAGTGGTATTTTAATTGCTAAATGTGTTGAAGAACATCAACACAGTATCAACATCAGGTTCTGCTCTATTTTTTATTCTATAGAATTTTCTTTCAAGAATTTTAGACCTTATTTTCTAAGACTCTTCCTTGGTACATATATAAATACTTGTACCTATTTCACAACCAAACAAATTATTATTATATATCAATTACAAGATTGAAATTACTCCAGCCAACCCTAACCTAAATGCTTGGGCTAATTTATACAATGTGAATTTCTATCTTATCTAATTTGGTTATTATATATCATATTCTTGAAGCCCTTAATATTCACATGCCAATGTAAGAATCTCGTCTGCATCACATTGTTTTGGGTTTCACAATCGTTTTTCATTTTTTTTTTTCTTGGGGTTGAGGGTAGGATAATGCCTCTGGCTTGCCTGTCCATTTCTGAGAAGAACAGGGCCGTTCATGTATGCCCTACATATAGCTTAGTTTTTTATCATCATTCATTCATCATTTAGTCACATTAGTCTCTATGTTAGCCATGGATCCCACATTAATATTAAAATAAAACCTGAAAATTGCAGAATTACCAACATGCGGTCTGTTTGCTTCAGCAGCAGCATTCTTGAACAATGAAATTGGTTAAAGATAAACATATGCCATCGTGCATAGGGAAGAAGGGGATATGAAAGTATGTTTAAAACAGCCAATGCAAGGATAACATGTCTTAGGGGCTACATTTGTTTCGAGGACTTGGCTCTTAACCTTCAACAGCAACCTGAAACACACACACACCCAACCAAAACCCAAGGCTCCACTTTTTTCTGGCATAGATAGGCTTTTCAACATGAATTAATAACTGGATGTTCTCTTGGAATCCCCGTAGAAATTAGAACAACTTGCAAGATCATCGCAGTATAATTCATATAATCAAATATGAGCAAGTTCCATCAAAACCAACGGCTCAAAAATGTAGAAACGTCTTGAACTATAAGAATCTAGAAGAGCCGTGAACAAGTAATTAATTAGCCAGTGGTGGAAGCTTGTCAACAATTGCCAAGCTCGATATGAAGTGTTGCAGTCTATTGGTGAATTCACCTCAGTGACGACTATAAATTGATAAATCCTATTTAATTTAGTACTGAAAATACTGTATGTGTATGGGAAAGCACCGCAATTTTTCCAACGATGTAAATGGAAAAGCTGAAACCTTGGCTACGGACCGACTTCGAGTCCAAAAATCTCTTCGGAAGGATCGTAATCAAGCTGTCAATCATGTAAATTAGAACAAGAAAACGTCCTTCGGAAATTTTTTTTTTTTTTTTGTTCACACAAAAATGAAAATAAATATATTAAAAAAAAAAACTAAAATCTCAATTATACGCCAAATTCAAACGAAACAACACGAATACATATCAAACGACATACCAATAAAAAGAGTTAGTCAAGCAAAGCTAATGATTAAGGTATACCAATCATGGAAATCCAGGAGATAACAAGAGCATGCCTATGCTTGTTTCGGTACTAAAGCTGAATCATCCTTCATGGAAGAAGAATAAGAATTTATATAGAAAACGACCCCAATCTTCCGAGTTGAACGAAGAAAAATCCAGAAGTTGCCATTTCTCCTTTTCCATTAAATTTCCCTTGGCCGTTTCCCACATTTAGGGAAAGGATTAACCACACATTTTCTGGGTTATTATGTGCCACATATTCTGAGCTATTGTGGTAGAAGAGAAATCTGAAATTGAGAAATTCTGGGATATTGTAGTTGCTTTCTTGTCTTCTCTATGATATATATAAGGAAGGATAGTGTATTATAGAGATAATTTAACAGAAGTAATGGTGTTATTAATGAACAATTCAGGCAGTAAAAACTTTTAAAATCGATGGAAGAGGATTGAGGAAAACCATTTTTATGTAGTAAATCTCTCTATAATTATTAGATTTAGAGAAATTATTAGATTTAGGGAAATTATCTTGTACCACCCCTAAAATAAAAAATAACTTGGAGTAACCCCCAAAAATGAAAATAATGTTTACCGTACCCCTAATTTGTAACACCATTAACTGAAAATGAGAAATGTCTCTTTTACCCTTATACTTAAACTCTAAATAGAGTCCATTTTCTTCTAAACCATTACTTGGAAGGTCCAAGTATCAATATACATGCTAAACCAACCCAAATCGACAAGAAACCATTTTCAAATCAGACCGATTGGTTTGGTTTCAGATTCAATCTTTCCTGAAACCACCCACGACCACGATGCCATGATGAGGATGCAAATGAAGCTGCTGCAAACTCTGGCCAAGAAACAAACTACATTGGTTATGTCCGAGTCAACTATGGGTTCCATCCCTTGTCTCGCAAACAGTGCCCATGTGTCTTGTGATGCACTAACAACATCTATTTATTTTACCTTACTCAAATGGCTTCCAATATACTCAAACTCCGAACACCAACAGTTAAAATCACAAAACCCACCGCTCCATTGAAGCCTTCAATAAGAACTCTCTTCCCATCTCAGCCAACTCCTTACGGACCTTACCATCATAATCACTATGAACACCATCACCTCCACCTCCTTATTGCCCTATAAGTAGCTACTCCATCGGTCTTTATTTCTGCAATCTTCATTGTTATCTTACACCCCACCCACCACTAAGGAAGAAGCCATCCTATAAGCCAAGTTATGCCTCTCAATCACCTTAGAGAAGCCCGTCAACAACCCAAGACTCGCGGTAGGCAAGCTCAAGAAACAAAACTAGCCCAGGTTCCCAATCGAGATTCCAGTCATCGACAATTCGGCAATCTCTGTCCCAACTCGCCCTCTAGGTGCTCGGAGATTTACCCATTAGATGAAAAGGCTCTTCGCTTAAGATCCTAATCTTATGGCCTGATCCTACCTCTACAAGATTAGCTAACAAAGCCTTCGAATCTCTGTCATCGAAGTCAAACTAGGTTGAACAAATCGACCTTTCTTCGGTCACTGATTATGATAACATTCTTGAATTCCGCCGATGTAGCAGTGTTTTTGGCACCGGAGGCTTCAAAATTAGATGTTACGAAAGCAGTTATTGATAGTTTATATCGAAACCGGGGGTGGTTTTCCATCCCAATTGGGCATTTGAAGAGGAAAGTGGATTTGGGGAATTGAATAGATTTGTTAGATTGTTTGAAGTGGTTTATTCGTTCATGGGTTTGGAGGTCAGAGGAGTTCTTAGGTGTAGTCTTTGTAGGTGAACGGCGCAGGGCAGCACAGCGGCAACTAGAGGTTAGGGATATCAGAGTAGCGATTGTGGATTTTGGGAAAATATTTCCCAAACTATGCTTTACTAATTGGGGGCGAAGGTCATTATAGTAAATTAACATACCTATAAGGGTAGATTGGCCATTTAGCGAAAAAATGATTGATGACATCATCACTTAATGCCTTAATCCTAACGGAATGGGTTTTTTAGATATAATTTTATGAAAGTGAGGGGTCTACTTGGCATTATTTTCATTTTTGGGTGTTACTCCAAGTTATTTTCAATTTTATGGGTGGTACAACATAATTTCGCTTAGATTTTTTAAGAGTAATTTATATCCCCCTCCCTTGTATTTTCTTTTATTCCAACCCCTCCCCTGTGTTTTCAAATATTCCACAGACCTCCCCTGTATTTTGACAAATTTGACAAAAAATGTGACTCCATCATATTATGTCCATTAAGATTTCAAAATATTTTTTAAATACCCAAATATACCCTTGGAAGATGAGTTCTTAATCTTCACTTTCGTCTCTTACTTGCAAGTAGAGTGAGGCTGAAGCAGTGACGAGCGATGAATGGTGATGAGTGATCAACAACGATAGGCGATGAGCGACGAGCGTCAACCAGTGCCTCGAGTGACGGACGACGACAACGATCGAAGGTTGTGGCCTTGCCTTTTCAAAATACATTCAATAGGGGAGGTCTGCGGTAACTCGACGAGCAGTGAACTGGAACTTGCAATCAACGGAAGACCTGCAACAAGAAGCTTAGCGATGGACGATGATTGGAGACTACGGCAAACCCAGGGAACCGTGTTGTTCTTTGCACGATTAATCGGTGCTCAGGTCTATCTCCCGACAGTTAGGGTTTTTTTTTTTTTTTATATTGTTTCTTTGATTTAGTAATGGAATTGTAGGTTTTTTTTTTCTCTTATTTCTCTTATTTGGTAATGGAATTGTAGAGTTTTGAGCTTGTTTCTCTGATTTGTGTCTCTGTTCTAGTGTTGGTAATGAAATTGTTGGGGTTTTTTTTTTTTTTTTGAGCAATTTGTTTCTCTGATTTGTGTCTCTGTTCTATTGTTGGTAATGAAATGGTTGGATGTTCTTTTTTTGAGCGATTTGTTTCTCTGTTTTATTGTTGGTAATGAAATTGTTGGCATTCCCATACTCTAAGACCATATTTTTGTGATGTTTTTCATATATTGTTGACTGCTTTCATGTTTAACTCCCTTGGTTGTA
>NW_024869418.1:0-20012 GCF_013358625.1 Macadamia integrifolia | reverse complement strand
CAAAGGGGAGCAAGTCTGGCACAACTGGCTAGAGAGTTCTAAACATGATAGGCCTTCCTGTCATATGAACAGAATGGCCAGAATTGGCTAAAATGGGTCACACTCTTGGAAATTTGACATGTGGACCTATTCCCATGGGTTTGACATGATTGAATGAGTTAATTAATAAAATCATAAAATTAATTTAATTCTAGGAACATAATTAGTTGTAATTATGTAATTACATATATATATATATATATATATGTATATATATATATATATATATATATATATATATATATATATATATATATATATATATATATGCATATATATATATATATATATGTATGCATATATATCATATTGTATAAGTAATATAATTATATATATATACATATATCGATATAATATATTATATTACAACTAATATTGTTGCTCTTAGATTATTGTTAGAGGAATCAGCTACAAGGTAAGTCACTTTCTCACCCATGTTAATCTGTAACGAGAAATGATTTCAGAAAATGGAAAAAAAATAAAAGAAAATAAAATAAAAGAAAAAGGAATGAACTGATTATGTAGTATGGAGAAAAATTCTGAAATTTCTGCAAGGATTTGATGTAAGGATGTCTTGATTTTTGCTATTCTTTGATGGTTTAATTGAAGGACCTTAAAAATCTGAAATTGGTTGCAAGAACCATGGCCGATTGGAACTTGAGAGCGTGGATTTTCACTAAGTTTCTTAAAACAGAAATAATACATGTGAATCAAGAGAAATCCTACCTAATTTTTCTGTTCTAAGGTTGTAAGGATTCATGCATGATGATTGAGGTTCAAATTTTCAAATGCAAAGTGAAATTTATGGTAGAAATTCTGCTTGCAACCTTAGATTGAGGTATGATTATGAAGCTTTTACTCTAATTCATACTTGTGAATGAGATTATGGGAATATGAGGTATGATTATGGAAATTCCTACTGAATTGGGTAATTAATCAGAATTTATTAAATGGGTTAATGATTTGATTAATAAAGTGATGGAAATTAAGTAGTGTATTACTATTGTGGAAATTCAGTACAGGAACAAGGCAACAATGACCAGAATAAATGAAAAATTTGTAGGGAGAGTTGACAGAATTGAAATTCTACATAAAATGCACGACTGGTGGGAGACATCCAGCCGGCCGATCGGGTCAGGGTCTCCAGCCGGCAGGCTTCCAGAGACCATTTTTCCTTCAGATTTTTTACAGTAATCTATGGGTCTGAGAGGGGACCTGCAGGGCTTATAGGAGAATGAAAGACTATATTAGGGTGTGTGTGATTGGGCTATAGAATTTAAATTTATAAATGTATGTACAATTTTGACTTTAGGAATTCCAATTAACTGTGACGCAACAAGTTCAGCACCTGGAAAAGTGAAAACTGATTCAGATTGTCCAAGTTGTGGGTGCCCCTCTATCTTACTTCTTTTGGTGTGTTTATTATTTTTTACTCATGCATTTAATTGTTTGTGTATGTGTATATGCATTTATCTTCATTTATTCTGTTATGGTTCTATTATGTTGGAATGGAAGGCATGAGAAACATGAAAAGTAAGACAAGTAAGATGGGTCACGAGCAGGTGCCCCTGTTTGCATATGTGATATGGTTGATTGGTCGTGCATTATGTAGTATGTTGGGCTAGGTATCATAACCCTAAGTACTACACCCCTTGTCTGTAGGGGGTTATGTTACACCCGTGCCCTAATCCGGTATAATTTGAAACTATTGTGACAGGCCTCGGATCGAAGATCGGAAGTACGATCGGGTTTTGGCTCATGGCTATGTATTTCTGAAGGAGTAGGGATGACCCCACATGTTCGTGCATTGCATGCCTGTCTAACTGGAGGGGGTTCATACCTTCCAATCCCAGACGGTAAGTGACCCGCCTCCCCACACTTGATTTTCGGCATGCGTCATAATTGCCAAAAAGCCTTGAGAATGTCTGAGGGTAGCCACCCGTGTGAGGCCAACCATTGGACAACAAGTTGTCAAGATAGCAGGCTGTCTTGACCACTGGAAACAAGCCACCGGAAACAGCCTGGGCAAGAATCTGGTGCCTATTTTTGGTGGGTACACTGGCTACTGTTGAGGTTCTGATGCCCGTGGGTCCCGTCACTTGCATCGTAAATGGTTCTAGATGATCCCAAATCATCCTCCACATCTTCCTCTTGATATGAACACCTTATGGACCCAATTGTGTGGGTCGTCGTGCCCCGAAACTTGTTTTAACCCGATTGGTTCAAAAGAGGCCCAAACCAAACGGACCCTAAGGGCCAACTTAAGTTATAAGTTGGGAAATGAGGATTCATTTCCTCATTTCCCTTGTGACCAATGTAGGAGAGGAGAGAAAGAAGAGAGGAAGGAAGAAGAAGTGGAAGGAGAAGGGGATTGAAGGCCTACCTTGGTGTCGGCTGCCGCCTTGTTACCGAAATCATCGTCGGAGGTAAGTACAACCTCCCATGCCACTCTCTCTCTTCATTTTGACCTAGGAAAAGCTAAGTATGGGTAAAATCTTGATGTACAAACTATGTCAAGGTTATGGGTTGAGTGTTTTACCCTCCCGATTTTGTTATCGAGCTCAAACCAAGCCCAGTGAGCTCCGGTAACATGTAATGCCAAAAGACCAACTAGGGTTTTGATCGTTTGATCGATGTATCCCCCAAATGGCTTGGTGGAAATGGGATTTTCTTGGCTTAGAATGATGCTAGAAACATCCCTTACAAACTCCATGGAACAAATCCCGACGATCGGGCCCGAACTAGAAAGCCCTAATTCGAGTTGGACCTTCCTATGTCCACCAAAAATATGGCACAGGAAGCACTATAGCTGTTTCTGGTGGATTGTTTCTAATTGAAAAATGAGCCTAATATGCTCTCTGTCACCTCCACCAAAAACAGGACTAATATTTCTGATGGAAATACCCTATTTTCGGTGGGTGGGTGACAGTATTGTCACCTAAGAACTGTGTCTGTACCCTTTGGGGGTGACTTGTGTGGATCCCTCCCAATGTTTCTGATGGGTATTGATGTACAATTCCCTTGTTTCTAGGATAGTGATGTGCACGTGCCTTGAAGCTAGAATTGAATTGATCGATCAGTGGCCGTACTTGATCCTAAACATAATCGATAGGGATGGACTGTGTTTATTTTTGAAATGTTTATTATTTATTAAATTGATCACATGCTTAGAATTATATGTTTAATTAAAATTGTCATTTTACGATCATGATATGAAATGTATGGAATGTATGATAGGATCCGGTGTGGCCGAGGTAGTACCGATACCGTGATCACCGTATGTATGTTGGATGTGTGTGTGTGTGAGACGAAATCCAGAGTGGTTGAGGTGGTACCAGTGCCCTGATTGCCGTATGTATATTGCATTCATGCATTGATTATGTGCATTAGAGTTAGTTGTAGTCACGGGTTACACTTTGTGGCCAAGGTGTCACTGGTATCATGTACCCCGGGACTACATTTGAAAATGGATACGCTTCGTGGCCGAGGTCTTACCGGTATTACGTAGTCCATACTCAATTGCTATTTGTATGCTAGATTAGGTAAACGGTCTTGGGTTTCACTTTGTGGCAAAGTTCTCTCTGATATTATGTACCTGGGACTGTAGTTGGAGATAGATTACACCTTGTGGCTGAGGTCTCTCCAGTATCGTGTAATCCATACTAACTGTATCATTATGAAGGCATGTAGTATATATGTGGTTAGGTATCACTCCCTATGCTATGCACCCTTGCCAATAGGGGTTAAGGTGTTGGATAACCCATTATGGTATGTTTAACAAGCCTTTTCGAAGTGCCACTCCTGCAGTACGATGTGATTGTTATCAGAGGCGGGAACCTATCCAGCGTGGTTGATGTGTTACCGGTGCCATGACTGCCAGGAGGGGGTTATCAGGGGTTTGCTGGGTGACCCATGGATGCATATGAGGACCAAAAGGCTTCTAATCATGACTAGGGTTTGTATCGCTGCATAGTCGATATCGTTTCCAAGACGAGGGATACAGCCTAATGCACCGTAGTAGCATTTACCGGACTTAGTTTGTATTGGTAGGTGGATAATAAATAAATGAACTGCATCATGAGCATCATGGAATATGTGTTTAATTTCTGCAATCATGCATCATAAATTACTACTGCTATTGACTTGCTTGGATGTGCTTGACCCCACCCCTCACTGAGCGAGTTGGAAAGCTCACCCCACGTATACACCCCTTTTTAGATGATGATGCAGGTATTGTGGTGCTGATGATGGGTGATCCAGAATCTTCTGGGTCGGAGTATAGTGTGAGCTACTAGTGGATGCCAGAAGCAGGGAGCATGACCAGGACTGTGCTTGCGACCACTGCGCTTACGCGGCACCGTGAGATTGTATATCATCTTTGATACTTTTGGATATAGTTATGAATTGTATATTTTTGAGATTATAGTATATGTCATGGATGAATGTAACAGAATAACTCGGCTATTGCTATTATATTACCATTAAATGTTTTCCCCATTTTATTTATAAATTCTGCTACTAAACTCTGATTCCTCTACTTATATTAGTTTATGATGTGAGATTGTGAAAATGTTAAGGTACTACTAACAAAGATCCTGGTAGGTTGTAAGACAGGTACGTGTCTTACTCACACCGTCGGAATTCCTAATGGTAAGTTGGGTCTGCCGGAGTGGGGTGTGACAGTTGTGGTATCAGAGCGTGAAGCTCTGCCTTAACTCATAATCTCGACCAAACCACGATTTCGGAGAATTTAGGATTTAATAAAAATCTCAAGACAACAATAATAGAATTTGCACAATTAAGAGACAAGTATAGGTGTTAAAGCCATTTCATTAAAATAATGAACTTGAATATACAGCTTACACTTTTTATAAAATTAAAGTACAGAAAGTAGGAAATCCTAACTAGCTTAAGACTAGGAAATCAAACAAACTAGAGCAAATGACATCATGTAAAAGTTCAACTAAACCTAAAAACATCAAACTCAAATAAAAACATGAAAATGAAAATCCTAAAAGCTACAGTGGCAGACATGCCACTACTCTTGCTGCTACTGTTGTTGCTAGTTCTATTCTTGGCCCTGATCCTAGTTCGGACCATGCGTTCCTAGAGGAGGCACCGGGATACCAAAGTGGAAGACCATCGCCTGCATCTGTGCCTCTAGGGAGGCCACTCTATTATCCATAAGACAATAGGTCTTGTCCATGCTCTTGAGGCAGTTTTCTATACTCCTCATCAATGACATAGTGGTATCAAGATGGGCCATAAAGTCATTGAGAGGGCCTCATACCCCTAGTACTCTGGGATGTAGAAGCTGCCATCGAGCCCATAGCCTAGGGATCAAGTGGTGGAGCCTCACCAACCCCAGTGGCTTCTCCTCCTGCCTCACTGGCATCGCCACCCTCTACCTCCATGGGCTACTGACCTTCTCCTAGAATAGGTGTCACCCCCCTCATATCTATAGTCATCTTCCTCAATGAGTCTTGGTTGAAGTCTGTGACCTCTTCACCCAAGCGTGCCTCACCCTCTAAGTCCACCCCAAAGCGGCAAAAGATGTTAGTCAATATCCTTCCATAGCATAGGTTCCCTACTCGGCAATCCTGCCTTTCAAACCGAGTTTCCATGGTCCACATTAGGAGGTAAGGCAAACGTATTTGTGCCCCCATGTACACGTAGTATGTCACGTAGGCTTACAGGGTAGACACCTCATTATAATGTCCACAGTGGGGAAGACATTCAACTGAATCGCACGGCGGACAACCTTGGGAGTGGGAAAGTAGTTGACTGAACGGTTCCATCCCTGGGCTTCCTTAGTTAACATGTCATTAATCTCCTGGAAGGTATTGAGACTCTGAAATTCATATGTCGGAGTCCGAGGTGGGCAGTACACTAGATCACCTGCATTGCTGATCATCAAAATATCTTGCAACTACCCCATGTCAAAGGATATCTCCACCCCCTTCACATAGGAGGTGATTCGCATCTCTTCAGTACCCTGGATCATGCATTCCATGTTGGAGTAGAATAGCCTAACTAGGGTCGGGTAGTAGTATCGGTTGGGTTTTAGGATGTGGTACCATCGATCTCCTCAAATTGTTGACGAAGATGGAATGCGTGGAAGTCACTGGTCCTCACATAGACTCCTAGGTCGATGTTGCAACACTTAAAGAACTCCCAACGGTCTCGCTCAAGCACAAAGCAAAACAGGATTGGGTTGAACTGCTCAGTGGCATCTTGTTCCTCTTGTATAAGAGCATGTCGGGTATGTACACAGTGTCCAGACATTGTTGCAAGATGATTCCTAAGGATTTGGAATGAAAAACCTAGTTAATGGCTGAATGCAAAACTCACAGAGAAGAAAATCACAAAAACTAGGTTTCAGAGAGAGAAAACATACCTTGGATGTGAATGCGGCTCCAATCGATCACGAAATAGCACGAGGAAGGTAGGGAATAGGTAGAAAAGACTTATTGGCTATTTCCACACCTTTCTCACAAGAGCAAATAGGGTTTTGTGTGAATAACCCAAGGCTCGACCCTATTTATGGCCGATTTAGTGCCACCGGAAATAGCCCACTGGAAACACTGGCATGCTTCCGGTGTCTGTTTCCAGTGAAGCAAAAATTTGTTTTTTGGCCTCTGTTTTGCCCACTGAAAATACCACTAATATTTTTGGTGGATTAAACCATATTTTTGATGGTTTGACTTCCTGTTTCTAGTGGATTCTTTTGAAAATAATTCATGTTAAATTTTTTTAAACCTAAGTTTTTTTTGGGTCTTTCGATGGTGTCTTTGGGATATGTGCACGATCAGATCCTAGTATGTGTGGACCACACTTATGCATGCCCTAACCCTAATTTTGAATGTCGTATACGTGTGGGACCGACTGTGCATGCATGTGCTCCAATTACATGCAACCTTGTTTGTGCATGTGTACTAATCGGATTCCTCCACAGGAATCATGTCACACCGAAACACCCGATCCCGATCCCAATCATGCCCATCACCTCCTGCTTCCCCTACATAGAATCGGGGTAGACCCCACAATACGCCACCGGCCCTTCCTGTACTTACGGCCCAAGATGTGGCATCCATCATGAATAACATGATGCGGGAAGTGGAAGAAAGACAATCAGTTTATGGTCGGGATCGATAATAGAATCCAAGTGGCAATGGAAGCCCGCAATGCACCGCTCGCACCTCCTACTCTATCAGCACCAGTTCCAATACCTGCTAGATCGGCTACCCTTCAAACATATGGTGGGGTACAGGAGCATGGGCATGTGCAAGATGCGATGTCGGAACAAGATCAAGCCCATGTAGAGGGCTAGACAGACTTGACAAAGATGATGGAGAAGTTTCAATGGCTTAGGCCCCCATGTTTCTCCAAGGTGGGCCAAGACTCCTTGTATCCATCAAGATGGATTGGTGGAATGCAAAAAGTTTTTAGATTGATGGGCTGCATCGATGAGCAAAAAATTTTATGTGCGGGTTGTCAGTTACAGAATAAAGCAGATGATTGGTGGAGTGCCACCGAGCCTATTCTGAGGGCTAGTAACCCGAACCTACTTGGGTAGACTTCAAAGGGGCTTTCTTTAAGAACTATTTTCCAGAAAGCTTTTGGGATAGGAGAGAGAGTGAGTTCTCTCAATTGGTTCAAGGTTCTCGGTCTGTGCTCGAATATCAGCAACGCTTCGAGGAGCTATTCCATTTTGCTCCTGAGCATCTTAGAGGTGATAGAGCCAAAGCAAAGAAGTTTGAGAAAGGGTTGAGGGTTGAGGCCACGTAATGGGTCAACCATTGTGGGGTTAAAACTGCAAACCTATGCTGAGGTGATCCAAGTGGCCAAGTCTATTGAAGACCAGCATAGGGATAACTACACGGCTCAGCAAGGAATGGGAAAGAGGCCAATGGGATCTACAGATTTTAGAGGAGGCAGCAAACCTTTCTGAGTGCCTTACGCCAACCCAACTCCAATGCAGTTTAGGAGGTCTGATGCTAGTCAGACTTCCCAATCCTCCCGATCTAGTGCAGTATCACAGTCTTTGTGATCGGGCCCGAGATGTTTTCATTGTGATCAGTCGGGCCACATGGCGAGGACCTGCCCCCACCGAAGGCCAGGTGATGCACCCTACACTATGCCACCTAGGCCCCGTAGACATATTCAGCCCCTAGGCCAGCATAGCCCCTACAGGGCCAGAGACCACAGGGCAGAGTGTTTTCTATCACTGCAAAAGATGCTAAGGCTGCACCCGGTGTAGTGACAAGTACATTATTCATATCATTATTGCCTACACATATGTTATTTGACTCAGGAGCCTCGTATTCATTTGTGTCACCAGCATTTGCGAAGAAGATGGGAATTCCACCTAAGGGACTAACTCAATGTTTGACTGTGAGCATCCCTACAAGAAGTGTGGTGGGTTTGAACTATGTTTATGAGCCTTGTCCAGTGACCATAGGTGACCATGAGTTGCATACTCACTTGATCGAGTTGGATATGACCGACTTTGACGTGATTTTAGGAATGGACTGGTTGTCTGCATACAGAGCCAGTGTGTTATGTGCAGAGAAGGCTATCATTTTCAGACATCATGCTGATGATGAGTTTGTGTTCCAAGGGGATAAGCCCAAGAAACCCAAGAAAGTTATCATATCCGCACTCCAGATGAAGAAGCTATTGGATAAGGGATGTCAAGGCTACTTAGCATCTGTGATGGATACTAAGGTAGAGATTAGGCCATTTACTGAGCTAGATGTGGTGAGGAAATTACTCGATGTATTCCTGGATGACTTGACAGGTTTGCCACCCGACTGAGAGATGGAATTTGCTATAGACCTACTCCTCGGTTCGGCACCAGTGTCAAAGGCCCCTTACCGCATAGCCCCCACAGAGTTGAAGGAATTGCAGGTGCAACTTTAAGATCTTCTGAAGAAGGGATTTATTAGACCTAGTGTGTCTCCATGGGGAGCATCGGTCTTGTTCGTCAAGAAGAAAGATGAAAGTATAAGATTGTGCATTGATCATGGGTAGCTTAATAAGCTAACCATTAAGAATCGATACCTTTGCCAAGGATAGATGATTTATTTGATCAGTTGCAGGGTGTAAAGGTGTTCTCCAAGATCGACCTTAGATCGGGCTACCACCAGCTCAGGATCAAGGATAGTGATGTGAATAAGACAGCCTTTAGATCAAAGTATGGACATTATGAGTTCTTGGTAATGTCATTTGGGTTAACCAATGCACCGGCTACGTTTATGGATTTGATGAATCATGTATTCCAGGATTCTTGGATAAGTTTGTGATAGTATTCATTGATAATATTTTGGTCTACTCCAAGAGTGCAGAGAAGCATGTTGTTCACCTGAGGTTGGTACTGCAAAGGCTGAGAGAGAAGCAACTCTAAGCCAAGTTCAGCAAGTACGAGTTTTCATTATCACATGTGGCATTCCCAGGCCACATTGTTTGAGCCAAGGGTATAGAGGTTGACTCAGGCAAGGTGAAGGCAGTTCTAGAATGGGAGACTCCCAAGAGTGTAGCAGACATACGTAGTTTTCTAGGATTGGCCAGATACTATAGGAGGTTTATCGAGAACTTCTCTCGCATTGCTACTCTGATGACCCGACTCACATGAAAGGGTGTAAAATTTGAGTGGCCTAATGCTTGTGAGAAGAGCTTCAAGGAGCTAAGGAAAAAGTTGGTATCAACTCTAGTTTTGCCTATTCCGACCGGTACAGGTGGTATGGTTGTTTATAGTGATGCCTCCAAGCTGGGATTGGGTTGTGTATTGATACAGCACAGGAAAGTCATTGCCTATGCCTCCCGTCAGTTGAAGGATTATGAGAAGAACTACCCACGCATGATTTGGAATTGGCAGCCGTGATTTTTGCACTGAAAATCTGGAGACACTACCTATATGGTGAGAAGAGTGAGATCTTCAGTGACCATAAGAGCCTCAAGTACTTCTTCACCCAAAAGGAGCTCAACATGAGGCAGAGGCACTGGTTGGAGTTGATGAAGGATTATGATTGTACTATTCACAATCACCCAGGAAAGGCCAACGTGGTAGCTGATACACTTAGTCAAAAATCCCAGTCACTGACTTTGGCATCACTGACCACCAATGAGTATCTCTTAGAGGAGGCTAGGAAGCTAGACTTGGAGCTGTTAGTAGAGGGTGTCACCTTGTCATTATCGGCATTGGTGGTACAACATAGTCTGGTGGATAGGATCACTGCAGCTTAGGTCACTGATGCAGAGCTGCAGAAGCTGATAGCAGAATGCCAAGGAACCTAAAAGGAGCCAGATTTCTCAGTGACTGAAAGCGGGATCCTCAAGTTCAAAGGGAGGTTATGTGTGCCCAGTGATGGTGAATTGAGAGACATAGTTTTGAGAGAGGCACATAGCTCTCCATACTCCATTCACCCCGGTAGCACTAAAATGTACAAGGACCTCAAAGGCTCCTACTGGTGGAGAGGAATGAAGAATGATGTGGCCATGCATGTGTCTAGATGCCTCACATGCCAGCAAGTCAAGGCTAAGAGAAAGAGGCCCCATGGGTTATTATAGTCCCTACCTATTCCGGAGTGGAATTGGGAGAATATTACGATGGACTTCGTCACGGACCTACCTTGTACACAGAAGAGTATGAATGCCATTTGGGTAGTTGTGGATCGGTTGACCAAGGCAGCTCACTTTATCCCAATCAAAGTTACATTTTCCCTGGACAAGTTGGCCAAGTTGTATATCGATAACATCATCAGGTTGTATGGTGTACCAGTTAGTATCATCTCTGATCAAGATCCCATGTTGAATTCCAAGTTCTAGACCTGTGTGCAGAAGGCTATGGGCACACAGTTGGCTTTCAGTACTGCCTTTCACCCTCAGACCGATGGTCAGTCGAAGAGGACTATTCAGACATTGGAGGACCAGCTCTGAGCATGTGCCTTGGATATGAGTTATAGTTGGGATGAGCACATTTCCCTTATCGAGTTCTCATACAACAACAGTTATTAGGCCACCATTGGATGTCCCCATTCGAGGCACAGTATGGCAGGAAGTGCCGAACCCCACTCTATTGGGATGAGGTTAGTGAGCGACATATTTTGGGTCCGAACTTGATACAAGTTACTAGTGAAAAAGTGAATGTGATCAGAGAAAGGATCAAGGTAGCTCAGTCCAGGAAAAAAAGCTACGCTAATGTTAGGAGGAAACATCTAGAGTTTGGCATTGGAGACAAGGTCTTCTTGTGGATCTCCACAGTTAAAGGGGTGATGCGGTTCGGCAAGAAGGGAAAGCTTAGTCCAAGGTTTATGGGACCGTATGATGTACTAGAGAGGATTGGACTGGTGGCTTACCGGATAGCCTTGCCGCCAGAGTTGGAAGGTACACATAATGTCTTCCATGTATCTATTTTGAGGAAGTACATTTTTTGCCTAATTCACATCTTAACTTACATACCCTATGAGCTGGATGAGGACTTTGCCTATGTGGAGTAGCCGAAGAAGACAATTGATCGGAAGGACTATGTTCTTCACAACCGCACTGTTTCCTTCGTCAAGGTTAAATGAATGAACCACCCCAAATAGGAAGCATTCTGGGAGTGAAAATATGAAATGATGAAGCAATACCCTGGATTGTTTGATTTGCCAGGTATGTTTAATTTTGAGGACGAAATTCTTGTAAGGTGGGGGGGATGTTACACCCATGCCCTAATCCAGTATAATTGGAAATTGTTGTGACAGGCCTCGGATTGAAGATCAGAAGTATGATCGAGATTTGGCTCGTGGCTATGCATTACCAAAGGGGTAGGGATGACCCCACATATTTATGCATTGCATGCTTGTCTAACTAGAGGGGGTTCATACCTTCCAATCCCAGATGGTAAGTGACCCGAATCCCCACGCTTGATTTCTAGCATGTATCATAATTACCGAAAGGCCTTGAGCATATCCGAGGGTAGCCACCCATGTGAGGCCAACCATTGGACAGCAAGTAATCAAGACAGCAGGTTGTCTTGACCACTAGAAACAAGCCAACGGAAGCAGCCTGGGCATGAATCTGGTGCCTATTTTCGATGGGTACACTGGCTACTGTCGAGGTTACGATGCCCGTTGGTCCCACCACTTGTATCGTAAATGGTTCTAGATGATCTCAAATCATCCTCCACATCTTCCTCTTGATGTGAACACCTTATGGACCCAATTGTGCGGATCCTCGTGCCCCGAAACTCGTTTTAACCCGATTAGTTCAAAAGAGGCCCAAACCAAACGGACCCTAAGGGCCAACTTAAGTTATAAGTTGGGAAATAAGGATTCATTTCCTCATTTCCTCATTTCCCTTGTGCCCAATGTAGGAGAGGAGAGAAAGAAGAGAGGAAGGAAGAAGAAGAGGAAGGAGAAGGGGATTGAAGGCCTACCTTGGTGCCGGCTTCTACCTTGTTGCCAGAATCGCCGTCGAAGGTAAGTACAACCTCCCATGCCACTCTCTCTCTTTATTTCAAACTAGGAAAAGCTAGGTATGGGTAGAATCTTGATGTACAAATTATTTCAAGGTTGTGGGTTGGGTGTTTTACCCTCCCGATGTTGCTGCCGAGCTCGAACCAAGCCCGTTGAGCTCTGACAACATGTAATGCCAAAAGACCAACTAGGGTTTTGATCATTCGAACGATGTATCTCCAAAATTTCTTGGTGGAAATGGGATTTTCTTAGCTTAGAATAATGCTACAAACATCCCTACAAACTCCACCGAACAAATCCTGACGATCGGGCCCAAACCAAAAATCCCCAATTCGAGTTGGACCTTCCTATGTCCACCGAAAATATGGCACAGGAAGAACTGTAGTTGTTTCTGGTGGGTTTTTTTCGATAGAAAAATGATCCTAATGTGCTCTTTGTCACCTCCATTGGAAATAGGACTGATATTTCTGGTGGAAATGCCCTGTTTTTAGTGGGTGTTTCCCGTGACAGTATTATC
Organism: Macadamia integrifolia; assembly: GCF_013358625.1. Taxonomy (NCBI): domain Eukaryota; kingdom Viridiplantae; phylum Streptophyta; class Magnoliopsida; order Proteales; family Proteaceae; genus Macadamia; species Macadamia integrifolia. The sequence continues at coordinate 6,998 of NW_024869418.1, read as the reverse complement.
ACCTAAGAACTATGTCTGTATCCTTTAGGGGTCACTTGTGTAGGTCCCTCCTGATGTTTCAATGGATATCGATGTATGATTCCCTTGTGTCTAGGATAGTGACGTGCACGTGCCCCCGAAGCTGGAATTGAATTGATCGATCGGTGGCCGTACTTGAACCCAAACACAATCGATAGGGATGGACTGTGTTTATTTTTGAAATGTTTATTATTTATTAAATTACTCACATGCTTAGAATTATATATTTAATTGAAATTTTCATTTTACGATCATGATATGAATTGTATGGAATGTACGATAGGATCTGGTGTGGCTAAGGTGGTACCCATACCGTGATTGTTGTATGTATATTGGATGTGTGTGTGTGTGAGACAGAATCCAGCGTGGCCGAGGTGGTACCGGTGCTGTGATTTCCGTATGTATGTTGCATTCATGCATTGAGTATGTGTATTAGAGTTAGTTGTAGTTACGAGTTACACTTTGTGGCCAAGGTCTCGCTGGTATCATGTACCCCGGGACTACATTTGGAAATGGATACGCTTCATGGTTGAGGTCTTGTCGGTGTTGCGTAGTCCATACTCAAATGCTATTTGTATGCTAGATTAGGTAAATGGTCTCGGGTTTTACTTTGTGGCCAAGGTCTTTCTGGTATCGCGTACCCAGGATTGTATTTGGAGATGGATTACACCTTGTGGCCGAGTCTCTCCGGTATCGTGTAATCCATACTAACTGTATCATTATGAAGGCATGTAGTATATATATGGTTAGGTATCACTCCATATGCTACACACCCTTGCTAACAGGGGTTGAGGTGTTGGATAACTCATTGTGGTATGTTTGATGAGCCTTTCCGAAGTGCCACTCCCGCGGTACAATGTGATTGTTGTCGGAGGTGGGAACCCATCCAAGATGGCCGATGTGTTATCAGTGTTGTGACTGCAGGAGGGGGTTATCAAGGGTTTACTGGGTGACCCATGGACGCATACGGGGACCGATAGGCTTCTAATCAGGGCTAGGGTTTGTATCGCTGCGTAGTCGATGTCATTTTCAAGACGAGGGATACGGCCTAATGCATCGTAGTAGCATTTACCAGACTTAGTTTGTATTGTTCGGTGGATAATAAATAAATGAACTGCATCACGAGCATCATGGACTATGTGTTTAATTTTTGCAATCATGCATTATAAATTACTACTGCTATTGACTTGCTTAGATGTGTTTAACCCCACCCCTCACTGAGCGAGTTGGAAAGCTCACCCACGTATACACCCCTTTTTAGATAATGATGCAGGTATCATGGTGCCGATGGTGGGTGATCCAGTATCTTCTGGGTCAAAGTACGGTGTGAGCGACTGGTGGATACCAAAAGCGGAGGAGCACGACTAGGACTGTGCTACCACTGTGCTTACGCCACACCGTGAGATTGTATATCATCTTTTGATACTTTTGGATATAGCTGTAAATTGTATATTTTTGAGATTATAGTATATGTCGTGGATAAATGTAATAGAATAACTCGGTTATTACTATTATATTACCATTAGATGTTTTCTCCATTTAATTTATAAATTTCATTACTATACTCTGATTCCGCTGCTTATAATGGTTTGTGATGTGAGATTGTGAAAATGTTAAGATACTGCTATCAGAGATCCTGGTAGGTATTAAGACAGGTATGTCTTACTCACACCGTCGGTATTCCTTATGATAAGTTGGGTCTGTCAGGAGTGGGGTGTGACAGGTTAGGTATGAACTAATCCCAACATATGTGGCTGCCTGATCAGCAGTGCACTATAAGTGGTACGACGTACTATACCGGAGATGGATGTGAGATAGGATACGATGTACTGTATGCCTAGTGGATATTATTATATAGGGTTACCATCTAAGGGTTAGCCGGGGGACCGAGGCTCTAATCGTGACCGACTGGCTCCTACCTACAATGAGCTTGTATTCCTAAGGGCCCAATGTATAGGGTAGGGAATGACACCTACGTTGCATAGCACTATACCCATAGGTGATGAGAGTTAGTAAAGGACTAGGAAATTTTGTATAGTTAAATAAATGGATTCATGAGTATCATCTCTATATGTGGAGCATGCATTGCATATGGATGCGTGTGTTTTGTCTACCCCACTACTCACTGAGCATTTCTAGTGCTCACCCCCTTTTTTCTTTGATCTATAGATGAGGAGAGTAGTCACCTACAAGCTACTAGTATTGAGCATGATGCTATGGTTATGGATCAGTTGGCATGTACTTCGGATTTTGATGATTTCAGTCATGGACCTGATTGTGAGTGCAATGATTGTGTTTATGGTGGAAATTTTTCTTGAGATATGATATTATGATCATTTTTTTGTGTATATATGAGGATGGATGTGGGGACCAATTTTTGATGGTTTGACAAGTGGAAGAATTCTTTTTGTGTATATATATTTTGATACTTGGATTATTGTAATATAATGGTTTACTGTAAGTAAATTCTGAAAGTTTTGTACATATATTATCAGGTACCACATAGATGCACTGGGTGAGTAGCAACCTTACTTGATTTTATATTATCCACTAAAAATTCTTTTGATTCTGATTATTTATATCATTTAGATGTGGTGTTGTGGACACTCCTAGAGTAGGATTCTGGGGTAAGCAGGCTAACTGGGTACGGTAAGGTATCCAGTGCCAACATGCTTATGCCATATGAAGGTAAGATATGGTATGGTTAGGGCATGGCATAACACAGGGGTGGTAGCAGAGAAAACTCCAAGACTGAAGTCGGACAACCCACAAGACTTAGGATCATTCAGTGCAATATGAAGTAAGAAATAAAACTTCAAGATAAAAGTCTAATTGTTGTGAATGTGATGTCTATGATAAAGACATGATTAGGATATGACTGATTTCTTTTATTTTGATCAGAATTTTGTATATGATCAGTTGCTACATTACTTATCCTTGTTGAAAATGTATGTGTTGAGCATTGGGAACTAATACATTATGATTTTTAGGAAATTCCCAATGTGCCACCAAAACAAGCTCAAACTCAACAAGGAACACGACACTGGAAAAGGAGTTGGCCCACTACTAGAGCTCACCCTGTGGTGTCTATGAGTGAAGAGAGGGAAAGCGAGTTTGTATCGGGAATTGTATCGGGAACATAAGAATCAGTTCCTACACCTGCCACTGTAGCAGCGGTTGCATATATGTCACCTCTTGTACCTTCAGTGCTTACAGCATAGGATGTGGCCACTCTGATGAACAATATGGTCCAGGTTATATAGCAAGGGTTGCATTAAACTATGTGGCAGAGTATACAACAGTAGCAACAACAACAGAATAGGGTTATTGAGGAATTGGTCACAGCAGTGTGTGCTAGGGGAATACCAATTCCACCTACACCAATGGCACCACCTCCCCCAGTACCTACAGCATTTGTACCTCCAGTTAACCTTAGAATTCAAGTTATACCATAGACTATAGGCAAGCAAACAACCCAAGACGTACCAATTCTTGGTACACAGGCAGGACAGCAAGGCTTAGAGAACCCACCTGCAGTACAAGTGTGGACTGATATGAGTAAGTTGATGGAGAAATTCCAAAAGTACAGGCCCCCATACTTCAGTGGTGTGACTTCTGACCCATTAGCATTATCAAAATGGGTGGAAGGAGTTGAAAAGGCATAGGCAGTTTTAGGTTTTAGTGATGACTAGAAGATAATATGTGCTACCTATCAACTGCAGAACGAAGCCTATGCTTGGTGGAAGGCTACCAAACCTATACTGCTAGCCACACATCCACATCTCACCTGGGATCAGTTTGTAGAGGTGTTTTATGGGAACTATTTTCCTATAAATGTGAGGGATAAGAAGGAGTCTGAGTTCATGGCTTTGACTCAAGGACCTAAGTCAGTATTGGAGTACCAACAGCAGTTTGAGGATTTATATTATTTTACCCCAGAATATATGAAGAATGATAGTGCAAAGGAAAAGAAATTTGAGAAGAGTTTGAGGTCTGGTGTCACACCCCGTTCACACAGAACCGGACCGGTGACAGGGTTAACTCCGGTTAACCCAAACCTGCCAGGATCATCTGATACAGTATCCAACCACAGCATACACACAACTAAGAAAGTGTTTATCAGTTCAGCGAAATACTTAATTTACCTGTAAATATTCCCATTATACTTGATACCCAAATTGTAATACATAGTTAGGTACATGTGCGCCCGCAAACATGATATTTACACAAAAGAATACAATTTACATATCAAGTACACAAAAGGGATTATCAAAAACACAAAGAGTGTAGCTCAGCTCGGTATCAAAAGTAGAGCTCAGCTCAGTATCAAAAGTAAAGCTCAGCTCGGTATCAAAAGGTAAAGCTCAGCTCGGTATCAAAACTACGGTCCCGCAGCATAGCCCTCGCACGAGCAATCCATGCCGTGCTCTAATTCCTCGGGGACCCACCAATCCTCTTCAGGGAATTCAACTGTGGGGCCCGACCCATGCTCTTCAGGTGGATGACCTGCAAAATCATCTAAAAGAGGTGCACACATGGGATGAGCTCACTAGCTCAGTAAGTGAAAAGAACAGTTCACACAACAAATCACAACCATATGCATTATATGCTATGCAATTCATTTTTAATCACATCCACCTAAACAACATTACTAAGTCTTTGGTTTAGTGCTACTACAACCACAGTGCGCGTATACTCCGGGTACGAGCCGCGAACTCTATCACGCGATACGCCCATAGGGCTGTCGGAGAAGGCCCACCATGAGTACTCAGAAAAGTAAAACATGCCGACCACCGGCTCTCAACATAAAAGTAAATGAAAAAAAATAAAGGTGTTGACTCCAGCAATTTAAAAGCAGTACGATTGGCCCTCTTGAATATACCACCGGGGTTGCCGACTGTCCTAATGACCAGTTGGGCGTATTTCTAACCGCTACAGTGACCCGACAACCGTGACCACTGCTTCCCCCCAAATGGTAACCCAACACCTCAACCCCTGTTGGGAAGGGTCATAGCACGAGAAGATGATAATCCTACACCGCATGCTCCTATATGACATAGTACGATTGCATAGTGCCTTCGCGTCCCATTCCACGGGCCACCAATGCACTCATTTCCAAGCCGACTACGGCATCTAGTCTATTAATGCTTTATGCACAATGATGTCAACATTCATCACGTAAGCATATCATCATTTGACATTGAGAAATAAACACAGCACACATGGCATAAAATATGAGGATGGCTAAGCTACATAGCATTGCATGATGACATGGCTAGTCTAGATGCAATTAGATGAATGCCAAACAAGCCTTGAAACAAGGCCAAACATCCTCTCCCCACTTACCTACAGTGTACAAAGACTCACGCCTGGTACGGGTGAGATCTGGTGCGAAAAGCGTAAGATTTGGTGAACCTATCATGAGTGAATGGGGTTAGCATTTCACCACTTTAGGGTCAAAACTAACAAGATTTGGTGACAAAATCATGTTTATAATCCCAAAAAAAGGTCGCACATCCGTTTTAGGTCCATTCGGATGTAGAAATCACGTTGGGAGTCTCTCGGGTGGGTCGGACAGCCCACCTATCTTGACCCACCAGTCAGACCCGTCGGTCATGGCCGATAGGCAGGTTGGCCCATCGATTGGGCCCGCCGGTTGGCCCCAAGGGCCCTGCTAGGACCGACAGGCAGGTTGGCCCATCGGTCGGCCCATCGATTGGGCCCGTCGGTTGGCCCCGAGGGCCTGCCCTCTCAGGCGGGTGCCCTCAGGCGGGCCATTTGGCCCACCGGTTTGGCCCACTGGTCTTGGCGGGGAAATGCCATTTTTCTCCAAACCTTCCCTAACCTTTGGGGAATCAAATGGGGCTTTTTCAAACCCATTCTCCACACATTCAAGGTCTCATAAGATGGTTCTAACCTAGATCTAGGTTAGATTTAAGGAATGGAAGCCATCTTACCTTCTTTGCTCAAGAACTCATTCAAAGACCCCAAAATCACTTCAAATCACTAATGCTCCTCCAACCGTGGAAACACTTCTTCAAATCCTTCAAAATCAACACATAAACCATCTATTAAACCTTAGATTCATCATCTCAAGGGGGATTCACGCGACCTCAAGAAACTCTACCCAAATCAAGGGTTTCATTTGGGTATGGTGAAAGTTTAAGGAACCTAGCCTTTGCTCACCTCTAAACGTAGATCTCAAATTGGAGATCACTTTTCCGGCGTCGGAGTGGGAAGATCAAGCCTTGGCGCCGCTTAAATCTATTTCTTCTTCCTCTTTCTTCCCTTTTCCTCTTCTTTCCCTTCTTTTCTCTCTCCTCTTTACACTTCTCACCAAACGCCCGAGTGTCATAAATGAGAAAAAAGGAAAAACATAATGATAGCTATTTATACTCTTTAAAACATCTTGTAACCTCATGGGTGGGTCACTCAGGTGGGCGGATACGCCCACCTGTGACAGCCCACCTGAGGGCCGAAAATTGGTCACCAAGTGGGATTTTGGTGGAATTCGACTCCTGGCACGAATCTCACTCTCGGCATAAGATATAATATACGTATGTGCTTTAAGATACGGCTACATATCTCCTTTATCCGTACATAGCCTTATGATATGTGCATATACATGGCTTGGGTACACCCGTCTCCTCTGGCACTGACTCGGACTTGTCTGGCTAGCCGGTGTTCAAAGTCACCCTTGCCATCATGGTCCATAAGGAACCCGCCTTAACTCTCTCCGGTTCGGGTCCTGCATGGTTAGACCGGGTCAACCTGTAATCAGACCGGGTTTAAGAAGTAGGGTATTACATTTACCCCCCCCCCCTTTTTGAAAATTTCGTCCTCAAAATTGGTGTACCTGGTTGTTCAAAAAGATGAGGGTACTTGGCTTGGATTTCATCCTCTTTCTCCCAAGATGCTTCTTCAAGTGAATGATTTGCCCATCGCACCTTTACATAGGAAATGGAGCGGTTGCGAAGGGT
>NW_024869417.1:0-20042 GCF_013358625.1 Macadamia integrifolia | reverse complement strand
TGGCCGATGCAAACGGTACCCTATCTATCCAATAGTTGGAATTAAATTACATTTGAAAGGGTTCTTTGTTTATATATTGGTTCTAAGGCCATGAGAACTTATCCTATGTTTTTTTCCCCATAGAGATCAGCCTTACTAGTTGATGTTTTCTTTGCGTTTATTCCATAGGTAAGGCCATTGATGTAAGGAAGATTACGATGTAATCAACCCCAGTAAGCCCTAGTGATAGGCTCCAAACAGTAGGCAAACAAAAGACTCAGATCTGATCAGAAGTTACAAGTTACAACTGAGAAATAAACTATAGATTAGGTCTGTGAAGAGAAGATAAGAGAGAGAGAGACCTGCGATTGTGGAGCAAAGGGAGTCCCAATCGAAAAGACTGGGGTTGCCCTCCTTCATTCATTAAATAGAATAGCTATTACAAGTCGTACTAGGAATAGAAAAGAACAAAATAGAACAAAATAGGAAACTAATACCATTTGCTAACTCCTAACTGTATTCAGTCCTAATAGGACTAGCAAGACCCAAGGGAGGAGTCTGCAACTTGTGCTGGACTCTTCCTTTCTCGTGATAGACTTCTAACACTCCCCCTCAAGCTGGAGCATAGATGTTAATCATGCCCAGCTTGCTACAATTATAATCCACTCTAATACTCCCCAAAGACATAGTGAAAACATCTGCAAGTTGTTCTTCTGTGCGAACATGACTTGTAGAAATAACTCCTTGCTGTAGCTTTTCCCTAACAAAGTGACAGTCAACCTCAATATGTTTTGTCCTCTTATGGAACACTGGATTTGACGCAATATAGACCACAACTTGGTTATCACACCATAACTGCATAGAAGAAGTGCACTCCAAACTCAAGTTCTGTCAACAACTTACTAACCCACATCAACTCACAAGTGACATTAGCCATGGCACGATACTCAAACTCTGCACTAGACCTAGCCACAATATCTTGCTTCTTGCTCTTCCACGACACAAGATTACCACCAACAAATGTGCAGTACCTAGTAGTTGATTGTCTATCAACAGGAGATCTAGCCCACAATACGACCATGTCCATGATCAGAGTATTGTAGATCATGGCCTGAAGCTTTCTTGAGATATCTCAGAATACGAATAATGGCATCTAGTGGGATGTCTGTGGAGACAAAATAAACTAACTCACGACACTGATAGGGAAGGCAATGTCAATCCTAGTCACTGTCAAATAATTAAGCTTTCCCGCCAATCATTGATACTTATCAGGATCATTTGGATCAATAGGAATATCCAAAGGCTTGGACCCTAAGATTCCAGTCTCTGTCTGCAAATCCAAAATATATTTCCTCTGAGAGAGGGAAATACCTTTTCTTGACTGAGCAACCTTACTACCCAGACTTTGGATCCCTTTAACATCATTTCCATTGATGAAAATATCATCAACATAAATAACCAGAAATATCCTCCCCGTGCCAGACTTCCGATAGAATAGTGAATGATCACTGTCACACCTGGACAACCCAAACTCATGAACCACCTCAATGAACCTGCCAAACCATGCCCTAGGAGATTGCTTCAAACCATATCAAGGCTTCTTCGGTTTGCACACCATACTAGACTCTTCCTGAGCAACAAACCTGGGTGGTTGCTCCATATAGACCCCTTCATGTAAATCTCCATTAAGAAAAACATTCTTCACATCGAGCTAATACAATGGCCAATAAGAAGCAGCAAGAGATATCAGAATAGAAACATAAGCCAACTTGGCCACAGCCCATAGGAGAAAAAGTGTCCAGGTAATCAACTCCATACACCTGTGCATAGCCCTTGGCCACTAACCGAGCCTTCAACCAAGCAGGAGAACCATTTGGGTTTACCTTAACGACATAAACCTATTGACAACAGATAGCGGACTTACCCTGAGGTAACAGTACAAGATCCCAAGTATGATTAGCATCTAAAGCTAGTAACCCCTCTTCCATAGCTGTCCTCCAGCCAGGACTAGATAATGCTTCTGCAATAGACTTAGGAATATGATGACAAGACAAAGTAGATAGACAAATATGAAAAGAGGAAGAAATACCAGAATAAGAAACAAAGTTTGAAATGTGATGTTTGGTACAACTCCAAACACCCTTACGCTGTGCAATGGGAACATCAACATTAGAAAGGGAAATACTTGGATTGAGGACTGTAGGCGAAAATGAAGAGGTAGGGACTGTAGAGACTCTATAGAGACAGGGGGTGCTGATTCTTTGCGAGGATGGGGAGTATAGACGATCGTACCAATTGGTGGTGGGGGCAATACTATGAAAGGTGGGGGCACTACTGTTTCTGCGGTAACCTGTGGAGAATAATGTTGAACAACATATAGGACATAACAACGGACTCATCCGGATAAGAAACTGACTCAAAGAGGAAACACCGGCAATAACAAGATATTTTTGAAGTGTATGGCAACAACAGCGATGGCCTTTTTAAGTACGTGAATAACCTAAAAGATACACTTAAGAGCACGAGGATCCAACTTCAACAAAGTTAGACGATGATCACGAATGAAACAAACACAACCAAAACTACGAGGAGGAAGAATAAACAAAGGGTCATAAGGAAACAACAGAGAATGAGGAATAACACCTTGTAACAATGATGAAGGCATTCGATTAATAAGATAACAAGTAGTTAAACCGCATCTGACCAGAACTCTTTGGACACCTTTATCTCAAACAAAAGAGACTGAGCAACCACCATCTGATGCCTATTTTTCCTCTCAACAACACCATTTTGTTGGGGTGTGTTTGAGTAGAAAGATTGATGTATCATACCACAGCCAACCATAAACTGAGAGAAAGGGCGAGAAAAGTATTTGTTGGCATTATCACTTCGTAAAACTATGATAGTCAAATTAAAGTATTAAACTGATTCTGAATTTCAGCAACAAATGCGCAAAAAATAGAGAACAACTCAGAATGATGCTTCATTAAATAAATCCAGGTAACTTTGGAATAATCATCAACAAAAGTGACAAGATATCGAAAACCTAATTAGGAAGAAGTAGAACAAGGACCCCATACATCCGAATGGACCAAAGAAAAAAAGTGCTCAGACCATTTATTGACCATAGGGGGATAAGGGGATAACTTACACGGTGAAGTTTCTTTAGGAAGTTGTTCGATCTTATAAGAACCATGGTTGAAGAAGCTTTAGGTAAAACCAGAGAAAAGGGAGATTTATTATTTATAACAACAGATGGCGTACTATTTATCAAAAAGCAAGCAGTAATATCAACATCACTCTAGTAAATCTTAGGAATATGCATATAGTGCCAGTTTTTTCCTCTTAGCCTCACCATTTTGCAAAGAAATATAAATATACAACTAGTATGTTGTATCATGTAATGATTAGAACAAAATTCAAATATTGGTCATTGAGTTTATTCAAAAGCATTATTAGAGCGAAAGATTTTACTGGTATAGACACACCAACTGATTAGATATCGGAACTGGTGCTCCCCATGCCATATCCATATGATGGTGCACACCACTGCTCCCTATGAATACCACTCTCCATATTCAGACCTCCAAAAGTGTCAGTCAAACTCCTGATCGAGATGTCCATGGAGTCCATGCTATCTTTCTTCTTAATTGGTGGTAAGGGTGTCAGAACCTAGTCCGAACTGATGGAACCTGCCAAAACCAATATGAGCTTATTGGATCATGTTTTGGGCTGATATTTTATGACCGAAACCAAACCGTACTGTATTGAAAACCATAGTTGTCAAGGCGACAAGGCGACCCAAGGCTGTGGAGGGGTTCCTAAGTGCTTAAGGGACAAGTCACCTACCTAGGCTTTGGCAAGGCGCTCAAGTGTTAATTTTTATTTTCTTTTTCCGTACATTATTTAGTATGCTACATATACCTTTTCTCATCAAAACTCGTTAAGCCACATAAAATTATAAAAAATTAACATTTAGAGAAATTTTCCTGTTCTCTAATAAGTTTGACTGGTTATGATTTTATTTTTACGTGAGACTTTTTGTATTAGGTAGAGCACAAAACCAGCGACAAGTCCAAGATTACTTAATTTAAGTCATAATGATAAAGTTATATTCTGGTTAAACTTATTTTAAAGTGCACGAATGCTATTAAAATCGCCTAAATGAAAATAATTTTATGGACATCAAAACAAAATATTATTTTACGACGCTTTGGTTTAGCAATGTTTTACCATAAAAAGATTTATGGAATTTTTAGAATTGAGAAAACCTGAGCATTTGAAAGTAAATCGCCCATACAAAAAAAAATCCAATTTTTGTTCTTGGGCTGGGGGGTTGACTTTTTATCATTTTGGAGTTTGATTTTTGAACTATTTTTATTGGATTCAAATAGGGTATATTTGTTAATTTATGAATAATGTCTTAAGTAAATGAATTTAAGACTTAAATTTTATTTACATTAAATAATTGTTGAGCCTTTGCTGTAAGGCGACAGTCGCCCAGACTCCAATCATGGTTCAAGATCTCGGTGAGATCGAGATCTCGTTATTAACTCGTTTTTTGGCTTGGCAAGATGAGATCACATGCGATATGTAAAATGTACAATATTTTGGTCGAGATCTAGTGAATATCACGATCTTGATTCGACTCGAGACCAAGTCACATGGGGTATATACAATTTCGACCCTCAACTTGACATCTCTCGCCTATCTCGCCCTACTGTGAAGAAAAAGTGAGCTTTTCGTTGTTTTCCTTGCTAGATCTCTCCTCTACAATGTAGATTAACAACTTCAACAGTTAGAGATTTGAGATTATCACTTCATCATCAACCTTTGGAGATCATTTTCTTCTCAAGAACAATTTTAGGTAAACATAACTTCTCAAAACCATTTTTTTTTTTATAGAAACATAAGCAATACTTGTTTGTTTTTATTTTGGAATAGCCTTGGGTGCATGGTTCGAAGACTACATACTTAGGGTCCAAAGTCAAAGTACCATTTTGGGTTTGATTTTTAAAAAATTGAGGTTTCCATTGTGTTTAAATGGCCTAAAATAAGGAAATTTTAAGGGGCTACAAAAGCCCATATGGCCACAGAGACCAACCACCGAGATGACCAGGGAAAAAATACCTATCTCTTGCCAGATCTTGGTATTTTGGGCCAACGAAACCTGAGGTGAGATCGAGACCTTGAACCTTGACCCCAACTAGGCCATATGGATGCCTAGTCGTTGCTTGGACGACACCTTGACAACTATGATTGAAATCGATAAGACACTGAACTGAAATTAAAAAACTTGATCGAGACCGACATAACCTGATACCAACCCAAAATGCATTAAAAAACGTTTTTTTTTCATACTTTTGGCAAAAAACAAACCGAGACCAAATTTATAGTGAATTAATTATAGAAATCAATAAGAAACTGAAACCAAACCAAGCCGGTGCATCCTTATTGGTTAATATTTCGGTTCCACTCATTCTCACACCAAAACCAAAGAAACTGTGGTCGGAACCGATCGATTGTCACCCCTAGTTTGTGGTATGAATCGTCAACGTGAGCCTTGTGTAGCCTACAAATGTGGGGGTGTACACCATGGTCATCATCCTGTGTGGCATGAGTGAACTGCGTCTCTTTTGTGATGCACATTGGCTCAGTCTCCGACTTTTGGTAGTGGTACCTCTTGTGCATCCCCACCACCACAATCAGCACCACCACCACCTCCACCACCACCACCATCACCATCACCATCATCATCATCATTATCACCATCACCATCACCATCACCATTGGAATGAAATTGTTAACAGTATGAATAGGGAGAATGCTTATGTCTTTAACTGATCTTACAACTATACAAGTCCTTTGTTTATAATGTAGAATCATGATAGGGTTATGGTAGTAGTACAAATAAAAAAACATAAAGTAATTATAAGAATACCCACCATCTAGCCGCCCCACTCTAAATAGGGTTAGTGGAGGGGGGAAAGCCCCAATGTTCCCCTGCGGCACACTTACTCCTATTCTAACACTCCCCCTCAAGTTGGTGCATTGATGTTGCACATGCCCAACTTAACTAAACTAGCATGAAACAACTTTCCAACCAGCCCTTTAGTGATCACATCAACTAGTTGATCACGAGACTTCATAAAAGGAACACAAATCAAACCAGCATCCAACTTCTCTTTGTTGAAGTGTCTGTCAATCTCCACATGTTTGGTTCGGTCATGCTGTGCTGGATTAATACTGATAGCAACATTGTTATCACAGTAAAACATCATAGGAAGACAAACAGGTACACCAATATCATCCAACGCAACCATAATGGCTCACAAATCCCCTGTCCCATGGCACAAAATTCTGTTTCAGCACTAGATGTAGCCACCACATTCTGCATCTTGCTGCACCAAGTGACAAAATTCCCTCCTGTAAAGGTACAATAACCAGAGATGGACTTTCTGTCAGGTGAACCAGCCCAATCAACATCTGTATAAGCTTCAACTCGAAGGTGATCATGCGGAGATAAGAGGATCCCTTTCCCTGGAGTTGACTTCAAGTATTGCAAGATACACATAACTGTTTCCATATGGGAGGAATAGGGATAATGCATAAACTGGCTGACCAAACTCATCGCCACAACAATATCTGGTCCTGTATGAGAGATATCAGTTTTCTTACCAACCGTTGGTAGCAGCCTTTGTCAACTGGTTCACCCTCCTTTAGCTTGAGCCGGGTACTAGCTTCCATAGGAGTATTAAAAGAATGACAGCCCAACATACATGTCTCGGACAACAGATCAAGAATGTACTTCCTTTGATAGAGAAAAATGCCTTTTGAAGACCTGGAAACTTCAATCCCTAGAAATTACCTTAACTTCCAAAACCCTTTATCTCAAATTCTCTACCCAGAAAACCCTTGAGATGATCAATCTCAGTACTATTATTTCGTGTTACCTCGATGTTATCAACATAAACAATGAGCACAATAACTTTTTCACCATACCTCTTTATAAACAATGTGTGGTCAGCATTACTCGGCTTATAACTCACATATGTCATAGCCTCGTGAAATCTTCCAAACCACGCCATATAGAGCATGCTTCAACTTACAGACCTTGCCTTGAGTTCTTGTGCTAAAGAAACCTGGTGGAATATCCATATAAACTTCCTCATCAAGCTTTCCATGGAGGGGAAGCATTCTTTACATCAAGTTGCTGGAGTTCCCATCCTAGGTTCACAACATATGAGAGTAACACTCACACAGAGGTCAACTTGGCAATTGGTGTAAACGTCTCCTGGTAGTCAATTCCATATGTTTGAGTTAACCTTTTAGCCACAAGCCTTGCCTTGTATCTGTCAACAGAACCGTCGATCATCTATTTTACCTCAAACACCCACTTACAACCAACATGTCTCTTCCCAGGTGGAAGAGTCACAAGTTCCCATGTAACATTCCTTTTTAAGGCATCCATTTCTTCCCCCATTGTAGCCTTCCATTTTTTTTCTACAAGGGCTTCCTGCCAAATCTTGGGAACACAAGTAGATGAAAGAGAAGACATAAAAGCACGATAGGAGGGAGAAAGGGAATCATTTGAAACAACATGAGATATAGGGTGCTAAGTATAGGTCCTTGTGCCTTTTCTGAGGGCAATAGGTTGGTCAAGTGGAAAATTATACCTGTAGTATGAGGCTTAGTCGGTTTTGGATCCAGGGCTGGCGAAGGGATGTGTAAAGGTGTTGTAGTAGTGGTGATGGTCTGAAGTTGCTTATTTCTGGTATCTCCCCTACTATAAACTTGAAGAGTGGAGTCATCAATTTGTTTTTGGAATTCACCAATGGTTCTCTGAACTGGAGTCATCTCCCCCTGAGTTTAAACAATAGGGACAAGAGTACTCTGTCATAGGATCTATTCCCTCACTGTCTTGTGGAGCATGAGGATCCTAAGGTGAAGATGATGGGTACACTGGTTGATCAAGTAGATTTAGAGTCATCTCTTCTTCAGTAGTAATACCATTCTCCCCCTGAAGAGGTGACGATGAGTAGTAACTAACAGATTCATGAAACACAACATCGTGTGTTACCATAGTACTCCGGGTAGGAGGATGGTAACACTTGTGTCCTTTCTGTGTAGGAGAGTAACCATGAAAGATACACTTAGTACTTCGAGGTTCCAAGTTTCCTGGTGAATGATGATCCCTAGCATAGCAGGTGTAACCAAAAGTCTTTGGAGGAACCAGGAAGGATGTAGTTCCATGAAGAGCCTCAACAGGAGTTCGAGAGTTGAAGAAACGAGTTGGCATGTGATTGATTAGGTAGGCTGCTGTGAGGACAACATCACTCTAATATTGAGATGGAACTTGTCTAGCGAACATCATGTTCATGGCTCGAGAAATATCCAGCAAGTGCCTATTCTTGCGTTCAGCCATCCCATTTTAAGCAGGAGTATCAACGCAGCTTGTCTGATGAAGAATCCCATGATCAGTTAGGTATTTTTGAAACCGACTCTCTATGTACTATTTTCCATTATCACTATGGAGAATTTTCAGAGTGGCATTGAATCGAGTCTGAATCATTTTATGGAACCGCTGAAAATAATTGGACACTTCACTTTTGTGCTGCATCATGTAAACCTAAGTAGTTCTAGAGTGATAATAAGGGACACAAACCATATTTTTCCAAAAATAGATGTCTGACAAGACGGACCCCATACATCAGAGTGAACCAAATGAAAAATTGTACAACTTCTTTTATTTAAAGGTAAATAACTAAAACGAGTCTGTTTAGCCAGAATACAGGCTTCATAAAAGAATTCATCCCTAGTACATGTTTTAGCTAAATGCGGATCTCGGAGGCCCTTAGCTCCCCGAACTCTCATTGCCTCCCCCCTCCAAATGATCCCTTGGACCATCTGAAATGTTCGAGGCCTCAACTCCTCGTCTAAGCAAGCTGAAATTAGATCCCGTATCTGTGTTCCTACACCAATCTCTGTTGCCTTCTTGAAACTGGAGTTTGTAAGGCCAATGTCCCTAGAATTGTTTCCTCTATAGCTCTGTCCTGGTCCTTCCTTGGAAACTATCTTCACAGCCCCAATGGCAAAATCTGGATCTTCTTGAACTCTTGCTCCCTTCATATCTCTGCCCTCGCCTCTTCTACCCAAGCCATTCATCTTTCCATCTCCCACTTTTCAGGCTTCCGCATTTGATTCCTTTTTGCCATCTGTGCTCACAATCTTGCCTCCCAAAGGCTCCCTCTTTGGTTGGAGCTGCAGCCCTTTGCCCCCTCCACGGGCTCCTCACCCTAGGGGGTTGCAGGTGATTTCAATGTCATCCGATTTAGCCACAAGAAGCACGGGGGCAACCCCATTGATCCCCAGGCTATTAATTCCTTTAATGACTGCATTGATGACCTTAGTCTGAGTGATCTCAGATGGTCGGGTATCAAAATCTCCTGGCATAACAGAAGATTGGGCAATCTTCGTGTGGCTTGCAAGCTTGACAAAGCCCTTGTCAATGAGGCTTGGCTGGACTCCTTCCCCTCTTCACATGCCTGTTTTGATCTCCCTGGGATCTCTGACCACAACCCCATCTCCATCCATGTCCTCCCCTTCTTATCTTTCGGCCCCAAGCCCTCTGATGTAGATAAGTCACTTAATGAGCTTATTTTATTACAAATAAGTCTTGGGTTGGGTTATGTATGTGTTGTGCCTTTGATCCCATGGGTTTTCTCTGTAATGGGCCACTTTAATAGGCCTAAAATATGGGTAGAAAGTAGGAAAATGGGATTTAATTCATTAGTTTAGTTAGAGTCCTATTTTAAGTCTATTTCCTTTGTTATTTCAGTCTCCTAGTCAGTTTAGGTTTCCCAATTAGTTAAGGATTGGGTTAGGCTTTTCCTTTTTAGGGTTTGAGTCTTCTATATAAGTTTGTAAGTGGCTACAACAAGGAACACACATTTATTAATGAAAAAAAATGGCTTATGCTATTGTGCTATGGGATGCAGTTGGGTGAGATGCCTAAATCAGAGGGTGAGATGCCCATTCACTAGTTCTTCTTCCCCCTTCTTAACCCTCCATCAAATTCTTTCTTTTCTTTATTCTCTTATTTTTTGTTTATTTATTCTTTCGGTCCCTGAATTTTGTTTATATTGAATTTAGTAAAGATCCTGCCTGGGATTGGATCACTTGTGATTCGATCTTACATTATTTGGTATCAGAGCTATGGCTGAAGAAAGCTCTAAACAATTCACCCTGGGAGATATGTGGAAATCCCTTCAAACCTTGACTGCAAGGACGGGTGGTTATAACCAACAGCTGGCAGAATTGAGAGAGTCTACTGCTGTTCACTCTAATACTCAGGCTATTGCTACCCAATCTAATGCTCAACCACATTATTATCGTGGGGAATTTCTTGAATGGGTGCATGAATTGGACGTGTACTTTGACAGCTGCAACTTGACAAAGACACAAAGACTCCAATATGCATGTTCCCAGATGAGTGATTTTGTCCGAATACAATGGAGAATCCATGAAAGGCAACTTTAAGCTCAAGGGCGTGAGCCTAGAATATGGGACGAGATGAAGTATGAGTTGGCAGGTATGTACCTATCTAAGCATGAACGAAGAATATACTTCCTTCCACTAAATTACCAAAAGCCACCCACAATTGATAAGAGCATGAAGGAGTCATCGGCCTCTATTGCGCAACACATTGCAAAGGAACAACAAGAGAAGTTACCTCCGACCAGTGAACCAGAGTCAGAAGTTGAGGTTAGTGTTGGTGAAAATCCAGCCTCTCCTATTGCCGAGGGAGAGGTAGTCATTGATGTTCCTATTAGAGCGATTAATGTGGGTGGAATCAAAAGCAACATAGTCACAATTGTGGACAAGGACATTTAACCCAAGGAGAATGGTGCTTCAACTTCTGTGATGACTGTGAATAGCTAAGAGGAAGATCCTAAGGAGCTTGAGATTGAAATTGTGGAGGTCCAGAACACAATTGTTAAAGACGTACATGTGGACGACCCCATGGATACATCTGAAGACATTGAGATTAAGCATGTGGAGTTCATCATCCCATTAAAGTATCTTAAAGATTGAGCTCTTCACATTCTAGACTACATCTTTATTATCAAAGAGCTACTTGAATTTTTCTACGGCTTGAAGAGGGACGTGTACCATCCTATAATCACCCTCACACTCTACAAAATTCGAGGACGAATTTTTTCTAAGAGGGCGAATTGATGTTGATAAGTCACTTAATGAGCTTATTTTATTACAAATAAGCCTTCGGTTGGGTTATGTATGTATTGGGCCGTTGATCCCATGGGTTTTCTTTGTAATAGGCCACTTTAATGGGCTTAAAATATGTGTTGAAAATAGAAAAACGGGATTTAATTCATTAGTTTAGTTAGAGTCCTGTTTTGAATTTATTTCCTTTGTTATTTCAGTTTCATAGTCAGTTTAGGTTTTCCAATTAGTTAAGGATTGGGTTAGGTCTTTCCTTTTTAGGGCTTGAGTTAGTTTTGAGTCTTCTATATAAGTTTGTAAGTGGCTACAACAAGGAACACGAATTTATTAATGAAAGAAAAAAAGACCGCTTATGTTGTGCTGTGGGATGCAGTTGGGTGAGATGCCTAAATCAGAGGGTGAGATGCCCATTCACTAGTTCTTCTTCTCCCTTCTCAACCCTTCATCGAATTCTCTTTCTTTTCTTTATTCTTTTTTTTTTTTTTTTTTTTTTTTCGGTCCCTAAATTTTGTTTATATTGAATTTAGTAAAGATCCTACCTGGGATTGGATCACTTATGATTTGATCTTACATTCCCCTTTAAGTTTGTTGACATTTGGGCTCTTCACCAGGACTTCCTCCCCATTGTTCGCGAAGCTTGGTGCATTCTTGTCCATCAATCCTCATCTCCCCTCATTACCTTGGCCAAAAAGCTTAAGAATGTCAAAGCTGCCCTCAAGCTTTGGAATTCTTCCTCCTTTGGAAACATCTCCTCCTGTGTCTCCTCTTGCCGAGGCAAGCTACTCTACCTCCAATCCAAAATCCAATCTGACCCCTTTAACCTGGGCCTTGTCGGGGAGGAAAAGGTCATTGCCTCAGAATCTTCCTTGCTTCTGACCCAGGAAGAGAGCTTTCTCTGTCAGAAAGCCAGCATCAAATGGCTAGACCTGGGTGACTCTAACACGACCTTTTTTCACCAGCCCCTCAAAGCTAGAACCAATGCCAATACCATTCCCAAACTCATCTCCCCTACGGGGACTAAGTTTCTTAATCCTGAGGGCATCAAATCTGAAGTCGTCTCTCATTTCCGAGAGATCTTTTGCCCACCTCCCCCTCCCCCTCTACCTCTAAACCTTCTCATTAATCCTGGTTGATCTTCCTCCTGGCCTCAAGTCCATCCCCTCTGAGGAAGAAATTCTCTCGGCTATTCCATCCCACACTGCCAACAAAACCCCCGGTCCCGATGCCTTCAACATGGGATTCTTCTCCTCCTGGGATATCATTCGCTTTGACCTCATCCTTGCTTTCCGAAGCTTTTTCTATAACCCCAGTCAAATCAATGGAATTAATCATACTTTTCTCTACCTCGTTCCTAAGAAGGAGGGAGCCGTTTCCATGAATGATTTTTGGCTCATCTCTTCTTGCAACCTTCTCTACAAGTCCATTGTAGTTCCTAGCCAACCAGATACAGAAAGTCATTGACTCTCTCATGAGCCCCAATCAATCCACTTTCATTGCGGGGAGAAGTATTGTGGATAACATCATTTTCTGCCACGAGATTGTTCAGGGCTTTGATTACAAATTCTATTCTCCTGCTGCCCTTCTCAAAATTGACATTCACAAGGCATTTGACTCCATTAGATGGGATTTCATTTCAAAGGTCTTGCTCCATACGTCCTTCCTTGCTTCCTTTGTCCATTGGATTCACTCCTGCATCTCCTCCCCCTTTTTCTGTCTTAGTCAATGGTAGCCCTGCGGGCTACTTCCCTTTTTCTAGAGGCATCAGGCAAGGGTGCCCTCTATACCCTTTTCTATTCTCCCTGGCCCTAGAAGTCTTGTCTCGTTCCATTCAATCTGTTATTGACCTTCACCTCATTTCTCTAATTCCTAAATGTAAGTCCCTCATGCTCTCCATCTTGCTTTTGCAGATGATATCATGATCTTCTCCAAGGCTGAGCCTCTTTCTATCTCCACTATCATGTCCTCTCTCCATTCCTTTGAATGCCTTTCAAGCCTTAACATCAATCTCCTTAAGTCCTGTCTCTCTCTCTGGAGTCTCTGATGCGGCTCAGGCCCAACTCCTTGGGATCACCGGCTTCTCCCTTGGTTCCTTGACAGTCAAGTATATGGGCCTTCCTCTTATCACCTTTAGGCTCTCCACCCATCACTGCTATCCTATGCTGGATCTCCTGAGAAAGAGGCTTCAGCTTGGGAAAGGCAAGTTGCTCTCCTATCTAGGCCGCCTTACCCTCATTAGATCAGTTCTCCAATCCATGTACCTCTACTAGTCTGACATTTTTGTCCTCCCATCTTCTACAAACAAATCCATTGAAGGTCTCTTCTGCTCCTTTAGAAAGGTTCAGATTCCTCCAATTTTCTCCGCCCTATTTGTTAGGAAAAAATTTGCATCCCCAAAGCCGAAGGAGGCTTGGGCTTAAGAAAAATCAAAGAGGTCAACACTGTTGGTATTCTTAAGCTCGTTTGGAAGGTTGTCTCCAAGCAGAGCAGTATCTGGGTTAATTAGGTCCTCTCCTCCCCCCTCAAGAGCAACTCTCCTCTCTCTAGATGGACCCTTGGCATCCATTGGGTATCCTCTCCTTGGTTAGCCCTAGGATCATTTACTCTTCCGGCGTCCACAAATCTGCTCCTGTTTCCTTTATCTTTTCTTGCATCGGCTGGTCCCCTTTTTCCTCTCCCCTCTTCTTGTTGACCTCTAGTCCTCTCTTCCTCCCCTCCCCCCAGGCCACCGAGTAACGAAAGACAAATGTATTTGGTTACCCTCCTCCAATGGGATCTTCTTCTTTGCCTCTGCTTGGTCTTTCGTTAGATCCTTTGGCCCTGTGGCTCCCTAGCGCAAAATCGTCTGGTTTAAGGGTCATATTCCTCTCCATAGCTTTACAGTTTGGCGCACCATCTCCAACTGCCTCTCTATGCAGTCCTCCCTCATCTATCGTCACATTCCCATTACACCCTCCTGCTACCTTTGCCCTCACGGCTCTGAGGACATTGCCCACCTTTTCTTTTTCCTGCTCCCTCTCTTCCTCAGTTTGGAAAAGTGTCATTTCCAGATGTTGGCCCTCCAGAAGACCTATTCTCCCTTTTGATAGGGAATGGGTTTGGATTGACATGACCTTTACGGGCTCCTCTATTTGTGACACTGTTGGTAAACTTGCTTTTTGTGCTACCATAAACCACATCTGGATGGAGCGTAACATCCGTATATAGTCCTTAAATTCTCGTTCTGTGGACAAGATTTGAAAAGTCATCTACTTTGATGTTACCTCCAAGATCCGTTCCCTTCATCCTCGCTTGGTCCCTAACACCCCGAGAAATAGGAAGATCATTGCTTCCTAGAGCTTGTTGGTAGACACCATTCCCCCCAATGTATCCCCTCTTCTTTCTCTTGCTGTTTTTTTCTTCCCCACCGCCCCCCCCCAAAAAAAAAAAAATAAATAAATAAATTTAATGTATCCCCTTTGATCCATTTTGGTTGCCTTTGGCTTTGTCTTTGATGGTCCCCTTGGGAGGGCTTGTCCTTGTTTGGTCTTTGCCTTCCTTCCTCCCCCTTGTTTCCCCCTTGTATATTCTTCTTCTCCCTTGATTTATTTATTCATAAAAATAAATAAATAAATGTGGAAATAAAGGAGATAAGTTTCCAATTGGTGGGTGTCCCAAATGACAATGCCATTGATTTAATTCAGAAGAAGCAGAGTGTAGTTGATGAAGAGTAGTTGATGCTGTAGCCGTAGGAAGACAACCATCATCAAGCAAATAAAGACCACCCTGCACTTTACCACATCCAATTGTCTTTCTCGTTATTAGATCCTGAAAAATGAAATGGGAAGGACAAAATGTTACTTTATAGTATAGGTCCTTAGTAGGACTACTAATGGATAGCAAATTAGTAGTAAAATTAGGGATATGTAAAACTGAAGACAGAGGTATAGAAGAACACTTAATTGAAACCTTTCCGGAGACGGATGATAGGGTGCCATCTGCTACCGTAACTTTATCTCTACCTGAGGTGGGTGAATGCTGGTGAAATAAACTGAAGGAACCGATCATGTGATCAATGGCACCTGAGTTAATGATCTAGGGAGTGGAGACAACTGATGCACAATGACCACCAAATAAAATACCTGTGTGAGCAGAATTGGAACTTTAGGGGACTAAATTGGTAGGAGTTGAGGAATTGGAAGCCTTGAGCATACATCTGAAAGTGCCTAGAGTTCCTCCTGGGAAAGTTCTATATCAGTTGCGGACTTACAGGTGGAGTGCCCACAATCTCAGCCTGATGGGCTTTAGTTTTGGATCGACCACGAGCACGCTTCGCCTCAAAATCAACTGGTTTTTCATAGAGCTTCCAACAATTTGCTTTGGTATGAATATGATATGGGTTGTGACAGTGTTCACATTTAACAATCTCCTTGGTGGTAGATGTTTTTCCTCAGAGGTAGTAGTGGATCCAGTCTGTAGGACTGATTTTTCAGTAGTGGGAGTATGTAGCATAGAGTTGCGATGGCATTCCTTCGTATAAATCAGGGCAAAGGATTGTTCCAGAGTGGGGAAGGGAGATTTGCTAAGCACCTGAACACGAATCTGATCATATTCGACATTCATACCGGCTGAGAAATCATACACCCTAATTTTATCCACATGTTTGGTGTAAGCCATACAATCATCAACGGTAGTGAGATGATAATTTGCAAAGTGATCCAATTCATACCACAAGGTTCGAAGTTCAGCATAATATTTGGACACAGAAAGTTCCTGTTGGGTAGTGGTTTGATTTTTGTTGTGAAGATCAAATACCTAAGCATCATTCCCTAGTTGCCCATAAGTTTCCTTGGCAGCAGCCCAAATATGAGAAGCAGTACTAATAGCAAAAATCCTCGAGAAAATAGATTGATGAATAGAATCAATCAAGTCATTACCAAAGAGTCATTAGTGACCCATTTATCCTAAGGAGTACCCTCAGCAGAGGGTATGGAGGCTTGCGATTCTTGAAGGAGGAAGAAGAAGGGGCTAGAAACTAGAAACTTAGATCAGAAATTAGGCTTTAATACCATGTTAACAGTATAAAGAGGGAGAATGCTTGTGTGTCTTTGATTGATCTCACAAGTCCTCTATTTATAGTATAGAGTCATGAGAGGAGTGCAAATAAAAAAGGTATAATGTAATTATAAGAGTACCCCCATCCAACCGCCCCACTCTAAATTGGGTCGGTGGAGGGGGGAAAGCCCCAATGTGCCCTTACGACACAGTTACTCCAATATAACAGTAACCAATCGGGGTCCTCATCATCAACCTCATCAGCCTGAGCTTAAAAGGTCAGGGCATCTATGAATGCACATGGCCCTCGCAAGATGACATACTTGTCCACGTCAGTAACCATTTGAATAGCTATCTCGGGGTTGGCCCAACCCCCAGCCTAATCCATAATAGTCACCTGGATCCCTTAACCACTGGGTATAGGGGATCCTCATCACCTGAATCAATCTGGAAGATGTTGGCAAGCTCGATTGGATTGTTATCACCCTCCATGCCTTGGTGTATGTGCTGCATATTTATTTCATGTTGTAATGCACAAACACCAGTTACTCCAATCATTTGTGACCCAATCAGTTCTTCCTCATTGCTGTGGATGAGTGAAAATGTACTCCAGTTGCACTCCAATCCGGTGGCGGATCAGGTTTGAGAGTGCATCTTGATTGTTATCTTTCTTAAGTTAGATGTGTCTTTCCCATAGAGGACCCACCATTCTCCTACGTTAGAAATTTAGAATACTGGAATTATTTATAGGTATATAAATTCAGTGGAGACAATATGACAAATAATGTAGTGGACCCACTAGGCGCTATGGATTCTCTAGCAGTCACTAAGGCTGTACGACAAGAACTTCTAGTAACATCCCTAAAGTTCTTTCTCTATAGTCATTTCGAACATGCCTTACATTAGTGCACAATAGAGTAATTACATTCATTATAAACAAGTGACTATCAAGTCTCACTTCAATGTTATGTTTTGCTTGTAGACTTGCTTTAGGCACCAACTTCGCCACTACATTTTCCATTGCTTCTAGCAGTGAATCATCCATCCCAAGGTGACGCTTGTAGTGATACCTGGGATTGAGATAGTATGCTGAAAATTCATAAATAACTTGCCAGTGCTTATGAATATGTAAATCAAATGTAAATCTAGTATCTTTGACTAAACATATAAAACTCACTAGCTCTATGCAGTGGATGCATCATGTGCTTCTCCCATCTGTTCTCAAATGATTTTAACATAGGTCTTCCCACCTTTAGGTATTGTAGCTCTCACCTTCTCCTTTATTAGTTCCACGGCAGCATACGGGTATGGCGATGTAGGCTTCTTTTTTGAGTCCACCATTCTCTGGACCCTTACCATTGGCTCCAATATAAAAAGGACCTTCTTCAAGTCCTGCCATAGCTGGTCATTAGAAATGGTCGCCTGTGTTGGATTACCACATGGCGCTTGACTCCTCTAACTAATTTACTTTTCACTAGTGAACATGAATCTCAGTCCAACCATCAAAAGTATGTAGTTGGTGGAAATCTAGTTATGCCAGGCCTCACTGAATCCCCTTAATATTTCTCCCTCAGTAACTAGAAATAAAATCCGTGGTTATAGACAAATGTGGTCACTTGTCTTGTCCACTCGACCACATCCGCTATCAAGGAGATCTTCCCCATGTCTTTAAGCATGAGGTCAATGCATAGTTGTCAAGACGTCGCCTTGGCGTCCAGGTGGTTTGCCTGAGGCCTAGGCGATTGGTGCCTTATTGCACTGCATGTCGCTTTATGTTTTGGCACTTATTTATTCCAATATCATTTAAGTAAATGAAATAACAAAAGGATAAAAAGTCAATCCCCCTATTTGAATCCAATAAAAATAGTTTAAAAATCAAATTCCAAAAGGATAAAAAGTCAACCCCCTAGTCCAAGAATAAAAACTGGATTTTTGGTTGTAGGGGCGATTTTCAACTTTTATATGCTGGGGTTTTTCTCAATTCTGAAAATTTTATAAATCTTATCATAGTAAAACTTTATAATAAGTTTGACCGGAACATAACTTTTTTATTACAACTCATATTTAAGTAATCTTAGACTTATTGGAAGTTGGTTTTTGTGTCATACCTAATATAAAATGTCTCGTGTAAAAATAAAATCATTTGACCACTCCAACTTATTATAGAACGAGAGCATTTCTCTAAATGTTGGTTTTTTATGACTTTTTTTTTTGGATGAAAAAATTAATTCATTACCAAGGAGAATAATATACAAGGGAAGCTATCTACCTCCTAAAAAGAGTTGTGGAAGTATTTAGAGCTCACAAAAAAGACCTCCATATGGTCTTTATTGACCTTGAGAAAACGTATGATAGAGTACCTAGAGATCTTATTTGGCATGTCTTAGGGAAGGTGAAAGGTTCTTTAAATTATGTGGATATAATTAAGGACATGTATGAGGGAGTGGTGACAAGTGTCAAAACCACAGAAGGTCAAAGTAACGAGTTTCCAATTACAATTTGGTTACACCAAGGATCAGCTTTGAGCCCGTATCTGCTTGCTCTCATCATGGATGATCTAACCAAGCACATCCAAGACCAGATCCCGTGGGGTATGCTATTCGCTGATGATATTGTTTTGATAGATGATATTGTGGAAGGGATTAATACTAAATTGGAGCTATGGAGATCAAGCTTAGAATCAAGAGGTTTTAGGATAAGCAGAACAAAGACAGAGTATATGATGTGCCCATTTAGCCAGACTATGAGACGTGAGGAAGTGGCGAAACTTGAGGGGCGAGAACTACCACAAAATGACTATTTTAAATATCTGGGGTCAATCATTAGCAAAGAGGGTGATATAGAAAGTGATGTCTCCCATAGAATTAAAGTGGGATGGATGAAGTGGAGAAGTACCTCGGGAGTGTTATGTGATAAACGCATGCCTGTTAAACTCAAGGGAAAATTCTACAGGACAGTAATACGACCAGCGATGATGTATGAGGCGGAGTGTTGGGCAATCAAGAAGAGTAATTTGAATAAATTGGGTGTAGCAGAGATGAGGATGTTGAGAGGGATGTGCGGAAAGACCCGGAGAGACAGAGTAAGGAATGATTGTATTAGAAAAGAGTTAGGGGTGGCTCCAATCCAGGACAAGCTCCGCGAGATCCGATTGAGGTGGTATGACCATATTCAACAGA
Organism: Macadamia integrifolia; assembly: GCF_013358625.1. Lineage (NCBI taxonomy): Eukaryota > Viridiplantae > Streptophyta > Magnoliopsida > Proteales > Proteaceae > Macadamia > Macadamia integrifolia. Next base: position 609 of record NW_024869417.1, on the reverse strand, counting down.
GACCCATGGATGCCCTAGTAAGGAAGTGTGACTAGTTTCAATTACATGGAGCTAGAAGGAGAGGCAGACCTAAATTGACTATTGACGAAGTAGTAAGAAAAGATATGCAGCTGGTAGGGATCGATCCTAGTATGACCGCAAATAGAGGTAAATGGAGGATAAGGACCCGTGTAGCCGACCTCATATAGGGGATGTTCCAAGGATGCTGCTTTGACTACTGCTTTAACTTCTTCTTTTTACCTTTTTTTTTTTTTTAAACCTTACCAGATCCTTGTAGCCAACCCCATCAAGTTGGGATAAGGCTATGGTTGTTGTTGTTGTTGTAATAATATACAAGGGAAGGAGGGGGCAAGACGGAACAAGCCCTCGGGGCCTCGAAGGAGGGGAAATCGAGGAGGGCCTAAGCTTAACTAAAGAGGGGGAATAGTAGAGGAAGGGAGATCATAGGAGACAACAATAAGCATATTCCTCAGGGTGTCACGAACAGGACGATGATGATGACGATGACGAAGACAACTGAGCTTGGAGATAACATCAAAATAGATGTCATTCCAAATCTTATCGAAGGAACAAGAGTTGGAAGTCCACCTATGAAGATTTCACTCCATC
>NW_024869416.1:0-20087 GCF_013358625.1 Macadamia integrifolia | reverse complement strand
CCTAAACCAGAGAGGTGAGAAGCCCATTAATTAATTCTTTTCCACCCTTCTCAACCCTCCATCAGTTTTCTCTTTTCTTCTTTATTCTAACTTATGAGAGAGCATTTTCAGAGCTATTACAAGATTGTTTGAAGACTTGCACCCCCCCTCCAAGATTTCTGATCAAAGACACACACACACTACATATCGATTTTCAGTTATAGAGTTTTCCCGAGAAGAATGTTCAAGTGCATAACTTCCAAACCAGATCTCTAATCGCTGCAGGATCTTGAGGGTTCGTTGAGGACCTTAGGAGGACCACTTGATCCAAATTTGTCAATCATCCCTCGCTTCCAACCATAGTTCTTGAAGAATCACCAAAAGTTCCCTTTTTCTTGCAACCAGCAGATCTCTCAATCCAGCTGAAAGAACTTTCTCAAATTTTCATGGTTTGTACCTTCACATAGGATCTCCAATCGATCCAAAATTCAGCTCCATCTAAGTTGTGGTTTGTGAGTAATCGACACCTTCTCTATTCAGCCAGAATTTTAGATCTGCCTGGGATTGGGATCACTTGTGATTCTAGTCTAACATTAATTGCTACATCAACATTCCACCAGGAAAATTAGGTGGACCACATAGGAAGGCTTTCCCATCATCCCATGTGGACCATGGAAAGAACTTTTGCCTATGTAGTCAGAATGAATAAAATGCATGGAGAAAAATTCAAGAGTAGGCAAGAATTCCTATAGCAAACAATCACCACAGATAACTATGGCTATTGGCTATGACTAAGAACAGAAAGTGTGAAAAACATTTAAAGATACCTGAGCACCAGCATAGCGTTTCCAGGCTTTGTCAATTTTGTAGTCTGTTGAAAGCAATCGATAATTTGACAAAGCAAGTTCATAATCTCGCAACATGAAGGCATAGTCACCCAAAACTCTTATTTGAGATTCAATGGAGCTAAACGTGTACCTTCAAAAATATTTTTTTCAAAAGTTCAACAGTGATTTTATAACTGAAGTAGAAAAAACAGTCCCTGGAGAGGAACAACAGTGTAAGGTAGCATAGAACCATAAGATTAATGTATACGATATACATTGGGCCATTGTGGGCATCAGGAGTTTCCTCTTTTCCTTTTCTCCACCACAAATTCCTAATTTGATTTCTAAAGCCTTTACGTGTTGCAGAAACCTAAGGGGGGAAAAAAAAATTAGTCAATGGAGGAGGACAAAATAAACAAGTTTATTCACAAGATGCCCTCTGTGTCTGAACTCAAGAACAAGTCAACTAGCAGGCATACCTGTTGATTGAGAACTCGAATTTTCTGTTCCATATGAGGAATTATATGTTTGGAAGATAGATCTTGCATGAGGTCCTTTACCTATTCCAGATTTTCCAAAACTAACATTTTGGTCAGAATTTCCAATCTAAGTAACTGTTTCGGAAAGACAGGGAGGGCACCAAAAATGAAGTGTAAAGAAAAATCTCAGGGGCATTGTTAAATTTCTGAAGATGCATGACCAAAGAAAGAAAGAAAATTTACCTCACTAACATCATTGACATTAAGCAAACAACCAAGATCTTGACTAGGAGAAGCATCAGTTTTCTGCCAAATGACAACAAAAAGATATACAGCCTTAACCCTCACAATGTTCAAAAAGGAAAAAAGACGAGAAAAAGAGACATCCTTGGAATTATATGCAACCACAGCTCCACAGAAAATTAAATTCCCTAAACAGTCCACTTACATAAGGAGTCCACAGGCTACCTATTCGTTCTTCCGATCCATCTTTGGCAGAGTTAATGCACAATAATCTACATTCGTTCATGCCAAATGTACTTCTCATTTCTGTAAGAACATTAGTCGCCCTGCAAAAAAAGCATAAATAAAGGTTTTAAAAAATTTTCTAGCAGCAGTTAATGCCTAGCAAAAGAGATGAAAGCCAACTAGAACTGAAAGTTCCACATGTTACAGCTATGACAAGTAACAAATCCAAATCCAGAACATCCAGCAGCAAACTGGTTGCGTATGGTAGGAAAGGAAGAAGTGTAAGAAGCTCATTATTTAGACACTCAATGAGGTGGGACTGTTTTTAGTAGGTAATCAAGATGTGTTGAATTTCATTGTGATATAAAGGGTATGGGAAGTAGGATTTTGTTTGCTACCATTTCACCTAAATGCTTGAACTGTTAGGGAAGGGCAGCGTCAATGTATACATCGACACTCCCCCGCACGTGCGACCCTCTCTCTCTCTCTCAACTCTGTGCTTACGCAACAAGTAATCTAACCTAGAGAGCAGAAAATCTGCATCAGACATCAGTAACATGTAACCTGAAGGACTTTGTTTATAAGTACCCAGGGAATGTCATTCTACCATGGAAAGATACAACATACCAGTAAGTCACAAGATTTTCTTTTACATATGCAGCTTCACCTATAGTGAGAATGCACCACAAGAATAGACAAAGAGTAAAAGCAAACAATGATCAGAAAGAAAATTTCCTAGTCAGAAACCCTCTAGGTAGAAATTGTAGTCCTGTAAACCGAGAGAGAGAGAGAGAGGGTCAATGTACTTCTCTGAACTGCCATCTTGATTATCATGTATTAATAAGTAATGCTTCAGAATCTTTGGATCCATCACACCATCATTGAGAAGGGAGGGCAACTGATTGGTGTTAAATAAGTCAACAAATTTGTTGATAGGCTGTTCATCTTTGGAAGAAACAACCAAAAGACCTGCAAGCCAAATTTTAACAAAGGAAACAATCAGGATCCAAGTTCATTTCTTAAGGCCCAAAAATCTCATAATTATGATTCTTAATAAACAGTTATATTACAAGCGAAATAGAAATATTTTGAGTACAAATTTTCCTTACACGCCACAGGATGGTCAAAGGCTTCATGCTCTGAGAAAGATAAGGTCTGTATAAGCTCCTTGTTGAAGATTTTAAACCACAATGGCAGCAATTCAGAATTCACTGCAGCACAGAAAATACCATATCTCAATCTGACATAATTCCAACAGCTAAGAGCCTAAGAGTACACAGTAGGCTAAAGGAAAAACAGTCCATGTCCCGAAACAAAATATTAATATATGACAAATAAAAATAATAATTTGTCCACCAACTGCTTGAAAATCAAAAGCTCGAAAATGCCATTCAAATGAGTTTGCAAAGGAAACAGCTAAAGGAAAGATGAAATATTCTCAATCCAACACACTTAATGTACCATCTAAAGCATAGAACGATTTAAAATTAACTGCAGGGATTCAGGTCAATTAACGTAGAGGTAAGATATAGACATACAAGCAAGTAAATCATCAAGTTGAGGTGGATCTGCGTGCAAATCAGAAAGATCTTTCTCAGCAGTATGAGTTATCACCTGTTTTAAACGCTCTTCCGCAGCCTATTTGAAACCAGAAAGAAAATAAGAATCTTGTTACAATTTATCTAATAACTAAATACATATCTTATAAAGAATTTATCTGAGAGCAAAATAAATAGAAACAATAACTGCATGATTACAATAAAACTAAATATTAGAAGTCCCACATCCACCCCTAAATTTGAGACATTCCCCCTGAGCAGTCTTTAAGCTCCTTCACGCCCCCAAGTCAACGTTTTTTCAGAAATATCAAATATATTTCAGTCAGATGAACTACTCGATATCTCACAGAAAACGTTTCTTCATCTATAATGCCTTGATTTCAACAATATCCAAATACCTATGAATCTATAACTTTCACAATAAGGGTTTCAACATTCAGGAAGACAACCCATTAGTACGTTCCCGTTTTCCTTTCCTACTGAGAACAGATTACCTCCACATTCGGCTGCTTTATCTCGGAAGCATAAAACAATCGCAACTTGAACTTGTGCAACCTGTAGGGCTGATCACTCACCGTCCGTACAGGTACTGAGACATGCAAGATCAAACACAAAATAACTTAAATTCATATCTAATTTGTGCTTGGAACATCAAATTTCGAATAAATAGAGAGATATTGTGAGAAGATAAATAGGATTACCATCAATGTTGTTGAAGACACAAAAGGGTTGGAGCATCTGAACGAAGGTGAGGCCGTTCTTGAGACAGGCTTCTTCAACGAGGGGAGTTCGAAGAACCATAACCACCGGAGTGATCTCTTCTAACAACATTTTCCCGAGAAATGAATTCACCGGATCCGCCATCTTGTGATCAGATGGCGCCAGCAAGTATGTGGAAGTGAAGACGATGACCTTGTTAGTCTAGTTGCAGAAACGGAGATTCCTCTTTTTTGCCTTTGGATGGAAAGAGAGTGCTAGCGTTCCCTCCCCTAACGGTTCAGAGAACATTTTAATTTTTTTCTTTTCATCTAAATAAGAACTCTACCTGGTCGCGGGGGTAGGCGTCGGGCGAGCTGTAAGGATGGACGGAGACTAAGACAATCAAGGTCTTGAAGAGCAGGTCCGACCCAAGCCCAATCCAACCTGGAGCTAGGGTGTTCTCGGTTGGGCTCAGATCTGGGCTTAGTCACGTTTTTCTTTTAGCCCCGTTTGATTAGGAGGGTTTTGATGGGGTGGGAAGTTTGGGGTGGGATTATTGTACGGATTTTTCCATTCCAATGGAAAAATGTAATGTTTGGATTGATGGTATAGAAGAGTCTCTAGATTCAAAAACGAGTTTTCCCGTCTGCTGATATGGCATTCATCCCATCCCTTTTCAAAGTCCTGCGTCTCTCTATTGAATATTTTGTTGGGCGAAAATATTCAACAGTTCCAAGTCTCGATGCGTCTCTCTCCCCTGGTTGTGTTGGTGTTTGGTTGAAGTCTTGGAAGGGTGTTGTCTCTATTCATGGGATGTCTTCTTCTTCTTTTTCCTCTCTTCTTCCTCTTTCACCTCTTCCACCTCTTGTATTCAAAATGGGTTTTGTAAAGTAAAAAAAAAAAAAAAAAAATGGAAAGGCAGGAAATTGATTTGCAGAGTGAGGGCAAGCTTCATTATTTATGGAAATATTTCTTTTCCTTTCTTATTACCCCACTCTCTCTAAAGCCTCTTATCCTGGGAAAGGGTACGAGAAGAGATGAAGACGGAGACTAGATTGGGTGATGGTTTTTGGAACGATGAAGAAGGTTGTGGGCTTTGCTGTCATGGGTGCTTGAGCCTTTGATCTTTTGGCAGATTTCCAGGTCTGCTTCCTTGAGCCTTCTCTGTTTCTGTTCCGCTGCGACTGGGAACTGAAGTTGGCCCCCTTGTGAAGCTCCGATGGATGGATCTTAAACTCCATTATGTTCTCTCATTTTGGTTGTGGGTTGAGAATCTGAAGACTATTAACACTCCTCTTCCTAAATACAACTATAACCAGAATGCAAGGGTATTAATCGGTTCGGTTTCGGTTTAAACGGTTTGATTTGGTTCGTTCACATATATTGTGGTTGAAATCAAAACTGTGCCATTTAGGCATTTACTAAATGGTTGCACTTTCTGAAACCGCAACCATTTAGTAAATGGTTTCGATTTCCACAGTTTTTAAACAGTTTCGGTTTATTCCATACGATTTCTAAATGGTTAGCAATCGGTTTGTTAGTTTTTTCGCATATTTTCTAAAATTTGCTTTTAATGATAAACAATTCAATATTGAGAATGTGAAATGCAAACCATTATGTGTTTTTTAAAACAACCAAACAACTAAGAAAAATAAAATATTTTGATAGAAAATAGTCCCAGGCGCATCTAACAAGTCAGTAAGTAATGCTTGTAGTAGGGATTTTCTTCTCTCCCCCAAATAATGTGTTATAATATTGAAAAATATATATTTAATATGCCAGAGTATAAGCAAAAATTGCATTTTTATCAGTATACATTCTACTTAGTGCATTGGATTAATTTAATCGACATTCCAAACAATGAGTAATTTACCTCTAAAATTACTTGCAGGCTTGCAGCACTCAATCTTTGAATCAAATGAGATACTAATGATATTTTGCAACCACCTCATTTAATCTTTAAATGGGTTAATCGGATTGGTTTTGATGGTTTAAATGGTTCGATTTTCACGATTTCAATTCGATTTGAAACCAACGGGTTGAACGGCTTAGTTTGGTTTCAACCCGTTTAGCTAATTGGCTTGAAACTTGAAATCATAACAGAACCATTTACTAAACTGTTTTACGGTTTCGGTGTAAACGGCTCGGTTCAATTTCGATAAACGGTTTCGGTTTCAAATTCATACCCTTACCAAAATGACTTCCATGAACCTAGCTTATGTGAAACAATCTATAAAATTGATGTGCTCACTCCTCTGTTTTAGAGGTGAAGGCCATTGGAAAAAATGTGGTTTCGTTCTAATCGGAAAAAAAGGGGGTTTCAGAGGTGAAGACCATCTCTCTCTCTCTCTCTCTCCTCCCACCCAACCAAACGAAGTGGGGTGGGAAGTTGTAGTAACTTTTCCTCATTTTTTTGTTCCGGTTCTTCACCCCACTAACATGTGGGCCCCATGTATCATACAATCCCACCCCCAACTCCCTCTAAAAAAACAGGCCCTTAATGGTGGAGACTGACAATACTTTGGTTTTACATTCATTATTCACTTCTTAAGAAAATGGTTATATGGGGAAGTGTGGACTCTGCACCCAAACACATGGAGAAGTAAAAAATGATCGCCCCGTCCCCACACCACCATTAAATGAAAAATGACATCCCTAGTAATGCTTCCTCATGTGCTCCTACTCCCATTAGCCTTTGTGCACACGTAAGGGGTCACAAAAGGAGAGGTAGGACGAGCAAGAAAATCTGTCAAAACATTCTCTTTTCCTTTGATGTGGTTAATGTCAAAGGACCACTGTGAGAACCATTGAGCCCATCGAAGAAGTTGAGCATTTGGAAGTGTGTGTTGCCGGAACTCAAGCATGCGAGGAAAACTTGACATGTCCAGTTCAATGAGGAACCTGCGTCCAATGAGATGAAACTGGAACTTTTCAATTCCACGTCTGACTGCAAGAATTTCTTTAAACGTAGAATGATAGTGAGCTTCAGATGGTTTAAATGAGCCACTTTTATAACCATAGATGGTTCTTTTGGAATCAGGAGCTTCTTCAAGTAAAACTGCACCCCAATGAGTATCACTAGCATCAGTTTGAAGAATACGACGTCCATCAGAAGGAATCTGTAAACAAGGGAGGTGTGTAGATAGCTGTTTTAAAGCTTGAACAGCTGCTGAGTGTTCAGAAGACCAAGGAGAAGCTTTCTTTCTCAGTAGTTGATGGAGTACAGACGTATGTCTGATTTGTTGAGGAAGAAACTCTGTCATGTAGTTGACTATACCAAGGAATTACTGGACCTGATTTTTTGTCAGGGGACCGTCAAGAAATTGCTGTAGAGATGTAGCAATATGAGGCTGAAGTTCATATGTTCTTTTGGTAATAGTAACACCAAGAAAATCAATGGTAGAAACACCAATTTGCATTTTCTTTGGGAAAAGCATGATTCCATAGTCTTGAACAATCTGATGGAAGTGCTGGAGAAGGCAAAGATGTTCAGCCTGTGTGGAAGAAAACAGAAGAATATCATCAATATATATCAGGGCACGATCCTGAATAGGAGCAAAAATCTGCATCATGGCACGCTGAAATATTGATGGAGCTGTCTTTAAACCAAATGGCATAACCGTTCACTGTAAGTGATGTCCAGGGACACAGAAAGCTGTCTTAGGTCTATCTTCAGGGACAATCCTAAGTTGCCAAAAACCTGCTTTAAGATCAAACTTGGAGAAGACAGTTGCAGAAGCTAACTGGAGTAACAGTGCCGGGCGAGTTGGTAAGGGGAACTTATCATCAGCCAAGAAGAAATTTAGAGGCCGATAATTTATCACCATTCTCATCTTGCCACGGATCTGTTCTATTCTTTTGTTTACATAGAACGCCTGACAAGCCCACGGGGACACAGTGGGTTCTAACAATCCTTGATTTTGGAGTTGATGAAGTTCTTGTACTACAAGGGCTAAATGATCTGGAGTCATGCCAGGATGACTAGCCTTTGTGGGATTCACATCTTCATTATTCTTAAAAGGTAAGGAGATGAAGAACTTGGAATTCTGCCAGAGAGGATGAGAACATTTTGTCAAGAACTTAGTATGAGAATCTGCACAAGAAGTCTGCAGAAGTTTCCTTTAAACTCATCAAATAGGGTAGGACCTGTACCTGCAAGAAATAAGTTAGATTGGCGCCAGCACACCCACATAAACGCGTCTAGCAGGGGAAGGTAAGGCCGCACTAATATAGTCGCAGTGGTAAGCCTCGCTGAGCGATGTGGGATTACGCATCCAAACAGTGCCACTGCCACATCGTCACAACTTCTACGCCACCGCCCGACTCTGATACCAGATTGGCGCCAGCACACCCACATAAACGCGTCTAGCAGGGGAAGGTAAGGCCGCACTAATATAGTCGCGGTGGTAGGCCTCGCTGAGCGATGTGGGATTACGCATCCAAACAGTGCCACTGCCCTCTCTTATTTTTCATTTTATTCTTCTTCCACGTTTTTGTAAAAGTGGGCATACAACTTGGGGCCCGAAAAAGGAGCCCACCAAAAAAATTCCAAGCTTGGAATAGTTTTTTGCCCTAGGCTGGGCTCAGGCCAAGAAGTCCTTGATGAGGTCGGGTGAGGCAGGTTTCAGGTTGAGGCCTCGATTTAAACCCACTCAACCCGGCCCAAAACTACGTGAATGTTCACCATTGCTTTAACTTATCCAAGACTTTTCTCTATACCCGGATCCTTTAAAATGCATCAGCCCCTCCAATGCACATCAGACGGCTGATAGTCATATTTAGCAATACCAAAAACGTCTGCCTCAACTTCAGTTCATCATAAGAGGTAAGTAATGTGGAACCATGTTTAAGGATGTCATACGTGCTACTAAAGAGAGGTTCATCCTATCAATAGTAATTAAGATGGTGGAAGGATCCTCTTTATTGCTCAACCTTAGTATCAAGCTTCTATCAAAAAAATAAAGAAGTATCGAATTAGCAAGAAAGAACTAACCAGTTGAAAACCTAAACAATTTATGAGGCCAGATGTGAGATTGTTGTAGGAGATCATGGTCCATGAGAGGATCCGGACACCAATTTCCTAGCCCTCAGGCCATGGTAGAGGTGCAACTTGGGTTGAATTCAGGCTCAATTGTGAAGCAAATGAAAAAAAGGCTTGGGCTCCGTTTGGTATCGTTCTAAAAAAACGTTTCTGGAGTTTTTTCGTTTTATTGGAACGAAAAAAATGGAATCTTCTGTTTGGTGCACTTATGGTCCGTTTCTGTTTTTTTTTTTGAACAAAAGTGAAAAAAAAAAAACGGATTGTTGGAGTTCCTCTTCCCAGTTCGTCCATTTTACAAAAAAAAAAAAAAAAATTCCCGATAAAAATCTGAAATTTTGAAACACCATTTTTTCGTTTAAAAACTGAGTTTTCACACAAAAACTGAAATTTTCATTTTTGACACGAAACGGCGTTTCTGGAACAAAAACGATACCAAACGGGCCCTTGGCCAGGTTGGGGTTTAATCTAGTTCATCATTCGACTATTTCTTAACCCTCCGACCCTGCCCATGTCATCAGCTTCCTCAAAGGCATGAGAGAGAGAGAGAGAGAGAGAGAGAGAGAGAGAGAGAGAGAGAGAAGGCTGATGCATCATTGGCTCTTATATCTATCTACATGAAGAAATCATGTTAGGAAGGGGATTCTTATTGGTACAAATGGTACTTGGAACGAGCATGAAAAAATTAACAATACTTTTTTATCTTATGAGTTGTTGATCCGTTGCTCAAGATCCATTTGATTCCAATAAAAAAATTTATTTCTTAAAAGGATTTCATCCTTCAGATCTCGATGATATATTTGAGGAAGAATATAAATTCTCATGATTTTATCCAAAAATAAATCATTCATTGAAATATTGCGTGAAGCATAATTGTTTTTTTGGAACGGATCAAGACTCCAATTGAATGAGTAAAAAAATCAATGGATGAAGATACAAAGTGTATTTCTAATCTTAACTAAATCTTTCAGTCTTCATATTTTTTTTTGGTAGCGATTGATGTAATTACTTGTACCTAAACCAAATAAAGTTGTTTTTCCAAAAAAGATTGATCGAGAAAAATCTTTTGTTCTTATTATAAGATCATGATTGGATCCAAGAAGAATCTTTTCCTTCGAGAATAATAAAAAATGGAAAGTGTTCAACTGGAACATGAAAACGTGACTGAATTGTGCCCAAAGACGGCCCAAAGAAACATTTTTTAATGGGTTCATCTCCAGGTTGTGCTGTCATAACCTTTCGAAGTAGGACAGATCATCCTGCTCTGTTTTGGCACCAAGGGCATATTTGGGAATGCCTCCCCTGCCCAGTTTATCAGCTTCTGGCAGTATAAGATTCCAAGCACCAGCCTCCCAATGGATCTACATTTCAGATGTTCTCATATGGAGAGAGAAAGCTGGCTTCAAAGAATCTAAGACAAAAAACCCCAAGAAGCTCCCCAGAACATGCAATAAAAGATGGAACTGTGAAACAAGATAAAGCCACCCTTGGCTCCATCCCTTGACAAAAACCAAAGGTGAGTCTGTTGGATAGACAATCAGTTACATGCAGTGTATCAAATAAATTATGTCACTGATTACAAGATTCAAAGACTTTCACTGTAGTGAGCATCTCCATTTCAACTCACCAACCATATTTGGCTTGTGTTTCGGCTTTTGTGAGGAGGCCTTTAGAACGCCGCTCCGCAAGTTCCATCTCCCTCTGCTTCATGTCAAAGAATAATGATCCAATCTGATGCTTCCTCTTGTGGAGCTTTGAAGGCTTCACCTTACTCGAAATAGGCTACAAAAGATCTTACAATTTAGTGCATCATTTCCTTTTTACTAAAAACCAACATTGAAAGAATAACTATGAATGAAAAATTCAAGAAAAAGTAACCAAGAATGTTTATGTTTCTGGAAAGGCTAGCCATGACACAACTCCCTGATGTTTACAGAACACTTCAGAACAAGGGGGAGAAGAAAGACAATGAAAGGATTTCAATTTTATCAAAAAGTAGGCAAATAATCGCTGAACCTTCAGTGTTTAGTTTACTACACCTCCTCTCATGAGATTTTTTGTTTATTTTCTCTCCCCTCAGAAAAATGAATAAAAAACTCCATTGTGAGGGGGCATAGGAAACACCGTAGGCTCAGAGAACCCTTTCCCCCCCTAAAAATTGTTACAGATGTTTCTTCAGTAAACCTTTTTAACCATGTGGAGAACAGTAAACACCCCCTAAAATGCAGAAACAAATCTATCAAAATAAAATGCAGAAACAAGCGAAAGTCTGGCATGACTGTTTAGATTCTCCTGCACAACTTATTTAAGGACTTCTATTATTTGTTAATTTATTGTTCTCTTATTTTTTTATCCCCTTCACTTGTAGGCATGATATAAAGTTGATATTTTATGTAAAAGGGGAAGCAAGACCTTGAATTCTTTACAACAAGATAATTAGTGGATAAAAATCACCACTGGTCCAACAAATTGTTCAATCAACAAGTTCTGATTACCAAACTAAATTCAATTAGCATTTTTAAGGCATCTCAAACATAAAGCATTTCTGGAAATTTATTTACTCCTCTCAGGGGAAGATTAGGTTAAAAAAAAAAAAATTCTTTAATAAGAAACATATATATTTTATTAACTTTTCTCAGAATGTAGAGCATGATCTGCTTCCTATGCACCATGTGCAAATCTGTATGATCAAGTATTCAACTAGACATGGAGGAGCCACCATGTCTCTTCAAAAAGTCTTTGAAGTTCTCCAAAACAGAGACCAAGGCCCCTAATAATCAGACAATGTCATCTACAAATTCCTTATAGATGTTTTTTTCTCCCCTTTCAAGTTTCATGTGTTCCACAGCACCAACAGAAGGCAAAAATTACTGTTCTATCTCCATAGCTGAACTCCACAACCTCCAAAATTCATATTCAGTCACAAAATGCAAAAATGTCGACCTCCCTATGCATCAGTTAATCCACCTCAAACATTACAAAGAACTAGAGCCATACATCTGGTTCATAGATTCTTCAGCCATAAGCCCATAACAAAAACCAAATGCTTGCAAGATTTATACTCCCCCTTCTTTCAGTTTGTCAGTGGCGAATCTTTCCTACAAATATTAACACACAAAACCCCTTCAAACTAGCAACACCTAAATCCAGCTATGAATTGAAGAAGACTCACCTTCGCTCAGAATTTGTAGAAGGATTTTGCAGAGAAAATCCCTTAGCATATCATCCTTCCATATCATTTCACTATTTCAGGTTAGTGACAGCAATCCGTATGATCATAGAAATATTCCCAGCGCGGGAGTCAGGCACACAATAACTGATGGGGACATCCACGTGTACCAACGGCGTAGGCGCAAGACCCAGCCACATATGCATTCCATTTGGCTGGAAGAAAACTAGAGGAAGAAAGAAGAAAGAAGAAGGAAAGAGAGCAGTCGATCCAGCCTTCCCAGCACTAGGTTCGAACCCCCTTGTCCTCCCATTCGGCAGATCTTGTGGACCCCACCAAATCTTATTTTATTTTAGTACTTTGCTTTAATTCTAGTAGTATTTGACTGTTTTAAATAATTAGGAAACTAGGGGCCCGTTTGATAACGTTTCAAGAAACGCGTTTCTGCCGTTTCTGGAAAGAAACGGAGCAAAAAGCGTTTGATAAAACTGTTCCGTTTCACTTATTTTTAGAAATAGAAATAGAAATTTTTACTTATTTATGATTCAAGAAACGACCCAGGGCCGTTTCTGGAAACGACTTGTGGCAATTCTTTCACTGGTTACCATCAACTTCTAAAAACATGACTTATCAAACACCTTCAATTCCGTTTCTGTTTCTAGAAACGGAAATTTATGTTTCTGCCGTTTCTTGAAACAGAAACGGCAGAAACGTTATCAAACGGGCCCTAGGACTTCTTTCTTTTGGTCTATTAGATAGTTTATTATTTCAAGTAATTGAGTTTCTAAATATATTTTTTTTATTTTTGGAAGTTTTATTCTATTTTAGTGTAAGGCCATTGGCCATCGTTTTTTAGTTAATGAAAATTATTGAATGAAAGCACAAAAGAAGCTGTCGCCCCTCTCTCACGACTCCTCTCTCTCTCGCCTCTAACTATTCCCCCCCTCCTTTCTCAATCTCTTTCTCTTTCGGTTCTCTCTTTTCTCGCCTCCCTCCCTCTCCCATTCTTTTCTCTGTCGCTGTTTCTGTTTTCCCCCTACTGCCACGGCTACACTGTTGCTGCCTATGTGCAGAATATTTGAAGATCATCTCCCTTGAATGAACCCCAACTGGGTAGCTGCTGGATTCATCATCAACAACTGAGTTGCTACTGGGAACTACACCACCAATCTGGACTGTTTTCCCTTGTCAAATCAGGTAGACTGCATCTCTTATCTTGGAGGACCTTGAGTTCTTCCTTTCTCCTCGGACTTGGGCAGCAGGTAAGTAGTGAACTGAACCCTTCCATCCCCCCATTGTTCCCTTATTATTTGCTTCATACTCTTCCATTAAACCACCCCCCCTTTTAGCCCATTGTTTTTTACCTTTATTTCTCCCACTGTTTGCCTTAGACATTGCTGATTTTCTTTATTACAAAGCATGACTGGTTTTAGAACATATAATATGGGACTCTTATCTATCCTAGGCGCTTAATAGGCTGGTGTTAGAACCTAACTTTGCTTGCTGCTATGTTCCCTACCCCATATTCCCACTTGATGCTTGAGTGAGTTTATGTGTTTTTCTTCTTAGACTATTATTGCTCATTGTTACATTGCTCATTAATCTCACTTTATTTTGCATGTCAATCTTGTTTGCTGAGCTTCCATTACCCTGCCCAACCCAAGTCCCTTGAGTTTACCCTACCTAGTTAGTTAATCTTGTAGGAAACCTAGTCACCTAGGAAGGAACCCCTACATCAATAATTCATAGTAGTCAAGGCCATAGTTGTCACGGCGTCAAATCGATCCAAGGCGGTGGAGGGGTGGCTAATCGATTTGGCGATTAATCGCCCATTATGGCGTTGCCATGGCGGTCAAATCGCCCATGTGTCATTTTTTATTTTTCCTATTTTCTAAAGTTATTTAGTATATTACTTTTTTATTTCCCCAATTTTCTAAGAAAAAATATAGTAGTCATTAGAATGTAGACAATAGACAAGTATTTTAATCCATCCAAATCAAAAGATAAAGACATTGCTGAGAAAAAACAGAAAATGATTCCTTCCATCCTACATCAATAATTGCACAAGACCACATTGAATTGACAAGTGGGGGAAAAAAGATGCACACAGGCCAACAAGACATTATTATAAATTTGTAAAAACTTTTATATGAACCAACATATATCATAGATTCACAGGAAACATTGTTAAAATATGTTGCAACAGAATAGAACTAGAAATTTATATGAACCAACATATATCATAGATTACAATGGCTTTTTCCCCTAGCACATAGACTTACCTTGCTTAATATTAATACAATCCACAATACAGAACATGGTTCTTAATCATGGAAAATCTGGTAATTGAAGACCACAATCTGACAATCATAACTACTAGAAAATTTGCATCAATGAAAAAGACAATACAAGTATACAACATTACCAAAAAAATAAAAAAATAAAAACCAAGGAAATCAGAACAGAGAAAGATTTATGTTCTGTGCGAGTGAACTAAGGAAGAGGAAGAAGAGGATTAGAAGAAGAGAAGAGACTGATTACTGATTAGTAGTAGAAAAAGGGGGGAAAAAAAAGAGGTGAAGACTCTTAAGAGTCGAACAAACCAGACTCTGTAGGGTCAAGGAAGAAGAAGGTTAGAAGAGGAGAAGAAGAGAAGAAGAGAAGAAGCCAGAGGCAAAGAAGAAGAAGGTTAGAAGAAGAGAAGAAGAGTTCATAGACTCAAAACCAGAGACAAGGAAGAAGAAGTTTAGAAGAAGAGAAGAAGAGTCGAACATACCTATCTTCGCTGGAGCACAGAAGCAGCAACGCCGGAGCAGGAACAGCTATCGCCGAAGCAAAATAAGATCAGAACAGAGAAAGATTTATGTTCTATGTGAGTGAACTAAGGAAGAGGAAGAAGATTAGAAGAAGAGAAGAGACTGATTACTGATTTAGTAGTAGAAAATGGGGAAGAAAAAATGAGAGGTGAAGACTCTGAAGAGTCAAACAAACCAGACTCTGTAGGGTCAAGGAAGAAGAAGGTTAGAAGAGGAGAAGAAGAGAAGAAGAGAAGAAGCCAGTGGCAAGGAAGAAGGTTAGAAGAAGAGAAGAAGAGTCGATAGACTGAAAACCAAAGACAAGGAAGATGAAGGTTAGAAGAATAGAAGAATAGAAGAATAGAAGAAAAGAAGAGTCGAACATACCTATCTTCGCCGGAGCACGGGAACAGCAACGCTGGAGCAGGAACAGCTATCGCCGGAGCAAAATAAGGGTTGAAGGGTTGAAGGGAGTCTTCGGTCTTCACTTTGAGACTTAGGGTTGGAGGGTTGAAGAGAGTCGGAGTCGCGACTTGTCTCTTTGGTCTTAATTTAGACTTCTTTTTTTCTTTTTCTTTTTCATTGGTACAACTTATTAATTTACACTTTTATCCCATGTAGCATTAATTTGTACATGTCAATTACACCTGCCAATAACATTGTTAGAAAGAGAATCAATTTAGTAATTAACAATAATAACTTCAAAAAAAAAAATGGCGATCGATTTATGTGTACAACGTCATAAATCGTCACCGGGGATGATTTGGCGACGCCATACGACCCTTGGCGGTTGATTAATGAAGGTGACACTAATCGGTCCACCGATTTCCCTCTCCAAAACGCCGGGACGCCTTGGCGCTGCCGTGACAACTATGGTCAAGGCGACTGGGCGACCCAAGGCGTTGGATGTTGAGCACACATGCCATGTATGTTGTCACTGTTGTCAACATGGGCTGTTGGGCCAATACACTCACAGGTATGTAGCTGATGTGCAAATGGAAGAGAGGCCAGTGTAAAGAAGAGCACAAGTGGGAGGGAAAAGAGATTTTGAAGACTGAAAGTTTTGTGTCAGGGCAGTGAATAGATTGCATTTTATCTTCGCGACGGTTCATCAGATCTTCAATTGGTAAACATGAGGTTTGTTGGAAATCAAGTCAGCTTTAATATGCAACTTGAATCAGATCAATCCGATACCGGAGTTGAAAGTTATGGCTTGAACATCAGATATGATATGTGAGCTTCAGGAAACTGTTTCTGCATATACGTCAGATTCAAGTAGCTGGGGTACCGGCATGAGTGTGGTCTATGTTGGCCTAATGCAACCTAAGCTCATGCCGGTCAACCAATAGCAGTGGCTGTTGACCAGAAGAGGACTGAAAATGCTGTTTGTGGGATTTTTAAGTGCCAATCTCACGGAGTCATATATATGACCTATGCCTCCATGAAAAAAACACTTGGGGACAGGGTTTTTGAGCAATACAGAGTGGGGTGGAGTGGCTTTAGAAAGAAAAAGCATACCCACTAAAGAGAAGGAGAAAGGAAGGAACCCCACTTAAGAGAAGAAAGAGAAGAGCAACTCCAAAAGAAAACCATAGAAGAGTTCTTTGAAGCCACACATTGACCATCCATTGTGAGGAGGATTCTTCAAGTTAACCAAGTGCATCAAGGGTTGAGAGGAGGAGAGAAGGAGAGGAGAAGATCTTGCCAACAAACCTAGGATTGTGGAGAAGACACAAGGAGAGCTTCTACTCGTTCAAGAACAGTGATTGAAGCTCCAAAAGGTGTTGAGACGAAGTTGTGAATGGTGGAAAAGAAGGAGATATATCATTGATCGTAGGTAATCTCCTTGTTCACATTTACATGTGTATTTGTGATTTGTACTATCGGCAAGATGTTTGATAAAATGCTACACTCGGTATTTTGGGGTTAAATTGGACATTTGTATATGCTATTTTTGTATCTTTGTAGCTACTAGCTACCAAGTGGGTGCTTGGTAGAGGGGTTGTAGCTCCTTGCGGTGGGTGCCACATAAACTGGGGGTTGGTGCTCCCTACAGTGTGATAGAGAACCTTAGGGAAGGGAGGGGAAATCAGACTAGAGATGGGGAAAAGGAGGATCACACTCACACATTCATTCAATAATCAAACTGCTCTCCAAAACTTCAATCGATTACAACTAATATATAGGAAAATAAGAACATGAAATTAGAAACGTAACTGGAATGGAAACTAGCCTAAACTAGGAAACAACTATAAAAGGAAACCAAAGCAAGGAAATAAATCCTACTCCTACGTTCAAGTCTGGAAACTAAAAGCATGAAACAAAATACTAAGTAAACTACTAATTTTATTTCCAACCCTTGTTGGACCAAAACCCTGGGCTGGACCGGTTCTTCTTGGCTCTTGGCTTCCAAAGCTGGTCATGCTAGTTCAACCAAGAAAGGGCAGCCATATCTGCATCAACTCTCCTCCTCTGAAAAGAACTCGACTCCGTCGAGTTAGGGAAAGGACCGAGGAGACCGTCTGAAGGAATACGCTGAATGAGGAACGATCCCACCATCTTCTTGAGTTTAATTTCAGGGAGATCTTTGGCAGGATGAAACTTCATAGTCTTGTTGGCATGCTTGAAGGCATAGGTATTGGCATAACCACAATGCTGTACTTTCTTATCAAACAACCAAGGTCGACCAAGAAGGATATGGCATACCTTCAGAGGGAGGACATCACATTGGACTGTATCCTTAAATCCACCAATAGAATATGTGACCAAGCACTTATCTGTGATTTTGAGATTAGTGTTGTTCACCCAAGCAACCTTGTAAGGATTGGGATGTGGTTCTGTATTCAATCCCAGCTTACGAATAGCGTCTTCAGAGACAACATTAGTGCAACTGCCTCCATCAATGACCAAGGTTAGCAACTGATCATTGCACTTCACACGAGTCTGAAAAATACTACTGCGGCGCCAATCTTCATTTTCAGTGGCCTTTTGAGTGGTCAACACATGACGAATGACATAAAAAGGATGTTGGTCATCGTCACTGAGAGTGTCATTGACTTCACCTGTTGCACGCTCTTCTCTTAAATCGACTGTGTTAGAACCAAGTTGCTCTTCGGGAATATATGGTATAGGAGAATCCTTATCAATAAAAGCAACCAAACGGCTGGGACATTGGGCACTGATATGTCCAATTCCATGGCATGAGTAGCACTGAACTGTAAATTTTGAAGAATCAGAAGGTTTATCTAAACCACGCCGAGGAGGTGAATATGGGCGAGTAGGCCGTGAAGATGACATTTCAGAAACATGTCGAGGTGGAGAATACGGCCGACTAGGTCGTGAAGAAGCCATAGATGTAGCACTTGCATGTGACTTGCTAGATGACCTCTCTTGGGTAGGAGACTGTTGCCAAACGGAACTAGTACCTCGAGAAAAAGTATCTGCAAAATTTCTCCGGTTGTATGGGCGTTTCAAACTTTCCTCAACCTAATATGCTACTTGTACGGAGTCTTCCATTGTAGGTAGTCGACTAGATGTAAGGGCAGCACTAAGTTGAGGGTGCAAACCATTGCGAAATTGGGCCACTAAGACTTCTTCATCCCACTCAAAGTCAGAACGAGTGGCCAAATAATAAAATCTAGCAACATACTCTTCAACGGTCAAATTCTCTTGTTTCAACTATGCAAACCTAAGATGCATGCGTTGCTTGTAATCAGAAGGCAAGAATCGCCGATTCATGACTTCATACATTTCAGCCCAAGTATTGACCAAACCAATGCCTCGGGTTCGGTTCTGTTGTTGTTGCTTGATCCACCAGACTCGAGCCGTACCTTTCAGTTTGGCCTCTGCAAATAGGATCTTTCGAGCCTCAGTCAACCGTACCATCTGAAGAATGTATCTAAACTGTGAATCCAGTCAAGGTACAATTCTGGATTATTGTCTCCATAAAAATCAAGGACATCCAGTTTTGCTGCTCTTTCTGCTCCATCATCATGTCTCCCAGTCCCATATGGTGGTGGAGGTGGTGGTGGTGGTGTATGATGTGGTGGTGGTGGTGGTGTTACTGACAGATCCTGTGGAGTGGTGTTGGAAGAATCCCCAGATTGAATGGGACTCTTTCCTTTATCTGCTGCCACCAAACGATCAATAGAAACTTGCATAGATTCCACCATTGTCTTTAGGGACGTGACCATGTTAGTGAGAGCATCAAATTTTGTATCAGTTTCTCCTTTATAGGAATTCAGCTGTTGAACAACTTCACTATTGGCTACCATGGTGATGAGTAAAAAAATAGCACTCAAAGAATAATGGTAGAATAGTAAATAACTGGAAGCTTAAAGGGCAGGGACAGAATAGTAAAATAATTTTTTTTTTTTTTTTTTCGGAATTTCAAATTAAACCATAGAAGGTATGTCAGTCACGTGTGGGATAGGGGTTACTCATGAAAAGGGAGGGGTAAACTTGGAAACAAGGGAAAAGAAAGATAACTACGAATAATTGAAGGATAGAGGGGCAATACTGGAAAATCAGAAGAATGAAGGAAAGAAAAGAACAAAAGAAAGGGGGTACCGCTAACCGACAGAAGGGACAGTGAAGAGTTTTGCTTCTTGATCGAACCACAGAAGCCAGCAAGGAGGACGATGGGTCACTGGGATGCAACAAAGAAACAAGCTGATGCAAGGAAGGAGAAGGAGAGATCCAGGGTATCTTTGGCTATGGCAAGTAGCGGCGGAAACCCAAGGATCTTGGACTTCAATGATGGATTGTGACTTCGATGGAGGTGGTGATCAGCAGCGGGGACTTCGATCAACAACGGGTACTTCGCAACGAAGAAAGTCAATGTGCGGGAGGAGGTGAGAAGACTGGGAACCAGGTATGTTCACTTTTCTGGTCAGACTTCAATGGTTCCTTCGAGTTGTGCCTGTCACAACTCAATCGTGAAAAAGAAAAAAGAAAAGATAAAACTTGTTATTTAATTGTTTCCCTATCTCATCAAGGCTGCCCGCCGAAAGACTTCAACACTCTAATTTTCTTTTCATGATTCTATTCGGATCCTATCTTTATGACACCCAAT